>NW_028244299.1:0-108164 GCF_964263255.1 Lissotriton vulgaris | reverse complement strand
GTCATTTAAAGTCAAAAGATTAAATGTTAAAATTTCATCAATATTGACCATTTTTTCAACGTTCGACTGGTCCGGGGTCATCGTTTTTCATCAGAAAATTGATTTTTTGGACTCTACCAAAAATGATTCAAAATGTCATTTGGATCGGGCCTCATGTTGAATAACCACTTTTTAAACCCTCACAGTGACCAAAATTGCCATTTTTACAGAGTTTTGCTTACTCAAAATCTTCAATTTTGACCAATTTCAGGCACAGAAATGACTTTAAACACACTTATTTTAGTTGAAAAAGTAATAACTCACATCCAACCGTCATTTAAAGTCAAAAGATTAAATGTTAAAATTTCATCAATATTGACCATTTTTTCAACGTTCGACTGGTCCGGGGTCATCGTTTTTCATCAGAAAATGGATTTTTTGGACTCTACCAAAAATGATTCAAAATGTCATTTGGATCGGGCCTCATGTTGAATAACCACTTTTTAAACCCTCACAGTGACCAAAACTGCCATTTTTACAGAGTTTTGCTTACTCAAAATCTTCAATTTTGACCAATTTCAGGCACAGAAATGACTTTAAACACACTTATTTTAGTTGAAAAAGTAATAACTCACATCCAACCGTCATTTAAAGTCAAAAGATTAAATGTTAAAATTTCATCAATATTGACCATTTTTTCAAAGTTCGACTGGTCCGGGGTCATCGTTTTTCATCAGAAAATTGATTTTTTGGACTCTACCAAAAATGATTCAAAATGTCATTTGGATCGGGCCTCATGTTGAATAACCACTTTTTAAACCGTCACAGTGACCAAAATTGCCATTTTTACAGAGTTTTGCTTACTCAAAATCTTCAATTTTGACCAATTTCAGGCACAGAAATGACTTTAAACACACTTATTTTAGTTGAAAAAGTAATAACTCACATCCAACCGTCATTTAAAGTCAAAAGATTAAATGTTAAAATTTCATCAATATTGACCATTTTTTCAACGTTCGACTGGTCCGGGGTCATTGTTTTTCATCAGAAAATTGATTTTTTGGACTCTACCAAAAATGATTCAAAATGTCATTTGGATCGGGCCTCATGTTGAATAACCACTTTTTAAACCCTCACAGTGACCAAAACTGCCATTTTTACAGAGTTTTGCTTACTCAAAATCTTCAATTTTGACCAATTTCAGGCACAGAAATGACTTTAAACACACTTATTTTAGTTGAAAAAGTAATAACTCACATCCAACCGTCATTTAAAGTCAAAAGATTAAATGTTAAAATTTCATCAATATTGACCATTTTTTCAACGTTCGACTGGTCCGGGGTCATCGTTTTTCATCAGAAAATTGATTTTTTGGACTCTACCAAAAATGATTCAAAATGTCATTTTGATCGGGCCTCATGTTGAAAAACCACTTTTTAAACCCTCACAGTGACCAAAATTGCCATTTTTACAGAGTTTTGCTTACTCAAAATCTTCAATTTTGACCAATTTCAGGCACAGAAATGACTTTAAACACACTTATTTTAGTTGAAAAAGTAATAACTCACATCCAACCGTCATTTAAAGTCAAAAGATTAAATGTTAAAATTTCATCAATATTGACCATTTTTTCAACGTTCGACTGGTCCGGGGTCATCGTTTTTCATCAGAAAATTGATTTTTTGGACTCTACCAAAAATGATTCGAAATGTCATTTTGATCGGGCCTCATGTTGAATAACCACTTTTTAAACCCTCACAGTGACCAAAACTGCCATTTTTACAGAGTTTTGCTTACTCAAAATCTTCAATTTTGACCAATTTCAGGCACAGAAATGACTTTAAACACACTTATTTTAGTTGAAAAAGTAATAACTCACAACCAACCATCATTTAAAGTCAAAAGATTAAATGTTAAAATTTCATCAATATTGACCATTTTTTCAACGTTCGACTGGTCCGGGGTCATCGTTTTTCATCAGAAAATTGATTTTTTGGACTCTACCAAAAATTATTCAAAATGTCATTTGGATCGGGCCTCATGTTGAATAACCACTTTTTAAACCCTCACAGTGACCAAAACTGCCATTTTTACAGAGTTTTGCTTACTCAAAATCTTCAATTTTGACCAATTTCAGGCACAGAAATGACTTTAAACACACTTATTTTAGTTGAAAAAGTAATAACTCACATCCAACCGTCATTTAAAGTCAAAAGATTAAATGTTAAAATTTCATCAATATTGACCATTTTTTCAAAGTTCGACTGGTCCGGGGTCATCGTTTTTCATCAGAAAATTGATTTTTTGGACTCTACCAAAAATGATTCAAAATGTCATTTGGATCGGGCCTCATGTTGAATAACCACTTTTTAAACCCTCACAGTGACCAAAATTGCCATTTTTACAGAGTTTTGCTTACTCAAAATCTTCAATTTTGACCAATTTCAGGCACAGAAATGACTTTAAACACACTTATTTTAGTTGAAAAAGTAATAACTCACATCCAACCGTCATTTAAAGTCAAAAGATTAAATGTTAAAATTTCATCAATATTGACCATTTTTTCAACGTTCGACTGGTCCGGGGTCATCGTTTTTCATCAGAAAATTGATTTTTTGGACTCTACCAAAAATGATTCAAAATGTCATTTGGATCGGGCCTCATGTTGAATAACCACTTTTTAAACCCTCACAGTGACCAAAATTGCCATTTTTACAGAGTTTTGCTTACTCAAAATCTTCAATTTTGACCAATTTCAGGCACAGAAATGACTTTAAACACACTTATTTTAGTTGGAAAAGTAATAACTCACATCCAACCGTCATTTAAAGTCAAAAGATTAAATGTTAAAATTTCATCAATATTGACCATTTTTTCAACGTTCGACTGGTCCGGGGTCATCGTTTTTCATCAGAAAATGGATTTTTTGGACTCTACCAAAAATGATTCAAAATGTCATTTGGATCGGGCCTCATGTTGAATAACCACTTTTTAAACCCTCACAGTGACCAAAACTGCCATTTTTACAGAGTTTTGCTTACTCAAAATCTTCAATTTTGACCAATTTCAGGCACAGAAATGACTTTAAACACACTTATTTTAGTTGAAAAAGTAATAACTCACATCCAACCGTCATTTAAAGTCAAAAGATTAAATGTTAAAATTTCATCAATATTGACCATTTTTTCAAAGTTCGACTGGTCCGGGGTCATCGTTTTTCATCAGAAAATTGATTTTTTGGACTCTACCAAAAATGATTCAAAATGTCATTTGGATCGGGCCTCATGTTGAATAACCACTTTTTAAACCGTCACAGTGACCAAAATTGCCATTTTTACAGAGTTTTGCTTACTCAAAATCTTCAATTTTGACCAATTTCAGGCACAGAAATGACTTTAAACACACTTATTTTAGTTGAAAAAGTAATAACTCACATCCAACCGTCATTTAAAGTCAAAAGATTAAATGTTAAAATTTCATCAATATTGACCATTTTTTCAACGTTCGACTGGTCCGGGGTCATTGTTTTTCATCAGAAAATTGATTTTTTGGACTCTACCAAAAATGATTCAAAATGTCATTTGGATCGGGCCTCATGTTGAATAACCACTTTTTAAACCCTCACAGTGACCAAAACTGCCATTTTTACAGAGTTTTGCTTACTCAAAATCTTCAATTTTGACCAATTTCAGGCACAGAAATGACTTTAAACACACTTATTTTAGTTGAAAAAGTAATAACTCACATCCAACCGTCATTTAAAGTCAAAAGATTAAATGTTAAAATTTCATCAATATTGACCATTTTTTCAACGTTCGACTGGTCCGGGGTCATCGTTTTTCATCAGAAAATTGATTTTTTGGACTCTACCAAAAATGATTCAAAATGTCATTTTGATCGGGCCTCATGTTGAAAAACCACTTTTTAAACCCTCACAGTGACCAAAATTGCCATTTTTACAGAGTTTTGCTTACTCAAAATCTTCAATTTTGACCAATTTCAGGCACAGAAATGACTTTAAACACACTTATTTTAGTTGAAAAAGTAATAACTCACATCCAACCGTCATTTAAAGTCAAAAGATTAAATGTTAAAATTTCATCAATATTGACCATTTTTTCAACGTTCGACTGGTCCGGGGTCATCGTTTTTCATCAGAAAATTGATTTTTTGGACTCTACCAAAAATGATTCGAAATGTCATTTTGATCGGGCCTCATGTTGAATAACCACTTTTTAAACCCTCACAGTGACCAAAACTGCCATTTTTACAGAGTTTTGCTTACTCAAAATCTTCAATTTTGACCAATTTCAGGCACAGAAATGACTTTAAACACACTTATTTTAGTTGAAAAAGTAATAACTCACAACCAACCATCATTTAAAGTCAAAAGATTAAATGTTAAAATTTCATCAATATTGACCATTTTTTCAACGTTCGACTGGTCCGGGGTCATCGTTTTTCATCAGAAAATTGATTTTTTGGACTCTACCAAAAATTATTCAAAATGTCATTTGGATCGGGCCTCATGTTGAATAACCACTTTTTAAACCCTCACAGTGACCAAAACTGCCATTTTTACAGAGTTTTGCTTACTCAAAATCTTCAATTTTGACCAATTTCAGGCACAGAAATGACTTTAAACACACTTATTTTAGTTGAAAAAGTAATAACTCACATCCAACCGTCATTTAAAGTCAAAAGATTAAATGTTAAAATTTCATCAATATTGACCATTTTTTCAACGTTCGACTGGTCCGGGGTCATCGTTTTTCATCAGAAAATTGATTTTTTGGACTCTACCAAAAATGATTCAACATGTCATTTGGATCAGGCCTCATGTTGAATAACCACTTTTTAAACCCTCACAGTGACCAAAATTGCCATTTTTAGCTTACTCAAAATCTTCAATTTTGACCAATTTCAGGCACAGAAATGACTTTAAACACACTTATTTTAGTTGAAAAAGTAATAACTCACATCCAACCGTCATTTAAAGTCAAAAGATTAAATGTTAAAATTTCATCAATATTGACCATTTTTTCAACGTTCGACTGGTCCGGGGTCATCGTTTTTCATCAGAAAATTGATTTTTTGGACTCTACCAAAAATGATTCAAAATGTCATTTTGATCGGGCCTCATGTTGAAAAACCACTTTTTAAACCCTCACAGTGACCAAAATTGCCATTTTTACTGAGTTTTGCTTACTCAAAATCTTCAATTTTGACCAATTTCAGGCACAGAAATGACTTTAAACACACTTATTTTAGTTGAAAAAGTAATAACTCACATCCAACCGTCATTTAAAGTCAAAAGATTAAATGTTAAAATTTCATCAATATTGACCATTTTTTCAACGTTCAACTGGTCCGGGGTCATCGTTTTTCATCAGAAAATGGATTTTTTGGACTCTACCAAAAATGATTCGAAATGTCATTTGGATCGGGCCTCATGTTGAATAACCACTTTTTAAACCCTCACAGTGACCAAAACTGCCATTTTTACAGAGTTTTGCTTACTCAAAATCTTCAATTTTGACCAATTTCAGGCACAGAAATGACTTTAAACACACTTATTTTAGTTGAAAAAGTAATAACTCACATCCAACCGTCATTTAAAGTCAAAAGATTAAATGTTAAAATTTCATCAATATTGACCATTTTTTCAAAGTTCGACTGGTCCGGGGTCATCGTTTTTCATCAGAAAATTGATTTTTTGGACTCTACCAAAAATGATTCAAAATGTCATTTGGATCGGGCCTCATGTTGAATAACCACTTTTTAAACCCTCACAGTGACCAAAATTGCCATTTTTACAGAGTTTTGCTTACTCAAAATCTTCAATTTTGACCAATTTCAGGCACAGAAATGACTTTAAACACACTTATTTTAGTTGAAAAAGTAATAACTCACATCCAACCGTCATTTAAAGTCAAAAGATTAAATGTTAAAATTTCATCAATATTGACCATTTTTTCAACGTTCGACTGGTCCGGGGTCATCGTTTTTCATCAGAAAATTGATTTTTTGGACTCTACCAAAAATGATTCAAAATGTCATTTGGATCGGGCCTCATGTTGAATAACCACTTTTTAAACCCTCACAGTGACCAAAATTGCCATTTTTACAGAGTTTTGCTTACTCAAAATCTTCAATTTTGACCAATTTCAGGCACAGAAATGACTTTAAACACACTTATTTTAGTTGAAAAAGTAATAACTCACATCCAACCGTCATTTAAAGTCAAAAGATTAAATGTTAAAATTTCATCAATATTGACCATTTTTTCAACGTTCGACTGGTCCGGGGTCATCGTTTTTCATCAGAAAATGGATTTTTTGGACTCTACCAAAAATGATTCAAAATGTCATTTGGATCGGGCCTCATGTTGAATAACCACTTTTTAAACCCTCACAGTGACCAAAACTGCCATTTTTACAGAGTTTTGCTTACTCAAAATCTTCAATTTTGACCAATTTCAGGCACAGAAATGACTTTAAACACACTTATTTTAGTTGAAAAAGTAATAACTCACATCCAACCGTCATTTAAAGTCAAAAGATTAAATGTTAAAATTTCATCAATATTGACCATTTTTTCAAAGTTCGACTGGTCCGGGGTCATCGTTTTTCATCAGAAAATTGATTTTTTGGACTCTACCAAAAATGATTCAAAATGTCATTTGGATCGGGCCTCATGTTGAATAACCACTTTTTAAACCGTCACAGTGACCAAAATTGCCATTTTTACAGAGTTTTGCTTACTCAAAATCTTCAATTTTGACCAATTTCAGGCACAGAAATGACTTTAAACACACTTATTTTAGTTGAAAAAGTAATAACTCACATCCAACCGTCATTTAAAGTCAAAAGATTAAATGTTAAAATTTCATCAATATTGACCATTTTTTCAACGTTCGACTGGTCCGGGGTCATTGTTTTTCATCAGAAAATTGATTTTTTGGACTCTACCAAAAATGATTCAAAATGTCATTTGGATCGGGCCTCATGTTGAATAACCACTTTTTAAACCCTCACAGTGACCAAAACTGCCATTTTTACAGAGTTTTGCTTACTCAAAATCTTCAATTTTGACCAATTTCAGGCACAGAAATGACTTTAAACACACTTATTTTAGTTGAAAAAGTAATAACTCACATCCAACCGTCATTTAAAGTCAAAAGATTAAATGTTAAAATTTCATCAATATTGACCATTTTTTCAACGTTCGACTGGTCCGGGGTCATCGTTTTTCATCAGAAAATTGATTTTTTGGACTCTACCAAAAATGATTCAAAATGTCATTTTGATCGGGCCTCATGTTGAAAAACCACTTTTTAAACCCTCACAGTGACCAAAATTGCCATTTTTACAGAGTTTTGCTTACTCAAAATCTTCAATTTTGACCAATTTCAGGCACAGAAATGACTTTAAACACACTTATTTTAGTTGAAAAAGTAATAACTCACATCCAACCGTCATTTAAAGTCAAAAGATTAAATGTTAAAATTTCATCAATATTGACCATTTTTTCAACGTTCAACTGGTCCGGGGTCATCGTTTTTCATCAGAAAATGGATTTTTTGGACTCTACCAAAAATGATTCGAAATGTCATTTGGATCGGGCCTCATGTTGAATAACCACTTTTTAAACCCTCACAGTGACCAAAACTGCCATTTTTACAGAGTTTTGCTTACTCAAAATCTTCAATTTTGACCAATTTCAGGCACAGAAATGACTTTAAACACACTTATTTTAGTTGAAAAAGTAATAACTCACATCCAACCGTCATTTAAAGTCAAAAGATTAAATGTTAAAATTTCATCAATATTGACCATTTTTTCAAAGTTCGACTGGTCCGGGGTCATCGTTTTTCATCAGAAAATTGATTTTTTGGACTCTACCAAAAATGATTCAAAATGTCATTTGGATCGGGCCTCATGTTGAATAACCACTTTTTAAACCCTCACAGTGACCAAAATTGCCATTTTTACAGAGTTTTGCTTACTCAAAATCTTCAATTTTGACCAATTTCAGGCACAGAAATGACTTTAAACACACTTATTTTAGTTGAAAAAGTAATAACTCACATCCAACCGTCATTTAAAGTCAAAAGATTAAATGTTAAAATTTCATCAATATTGACCATTTTTTCAACGTTCGACTGGTCCGGGGTCATCGTTTTTCATCAGAAAATTGATTTTTTGGACTCTACCAAAAATGATTCAAAATGTCATTTGGATCGGGCCTCATGTTGAATAACCACTTTTTAAACCCTCACAGTGACCAAAATTGCCATTTTTACAGAGTTTTGCTTACTCAAAATCTTCAATTTTGACCAATTTCAGGCACAGAAATGACTTTAAACACACTTATTTTAGTTGAAAAAGTAATAACTCACATCCAACCGTCATTTAAAGTCAAAAGATTAAATGTTAAAATTTCATCAATATTGACCATTTTTTCAACGTTCAACTGGTCCGGGGTCATCGTTTTTCATCAGAAAATGGATTTTTTGGACTCTACCAAAAATGATTCAAAATGTCATTTGGATCGGGCCTCATGTTGAATAACCACTTTTTAAACCCTCACAGTGACCAAAACTGCCATTTTTACAGAGTTTTGCTTACTCAAAATCTTCAATTTTGACCAATTTCAGGCACAGAAATGACTTTAAACACACTTATTTTAGTTGAAAAAGTAATAACTCACATCCAACCGTCATTTAAAGTCAAAAGATTAAATGTTAAAATTTCATCAATATTGACCATTTTTTCAAAGTTCGACTGGTCCGGGGTCATCGTTTTTCATCAGAAAATTGATTTTTTGGACTCTACCAAAAATGATTCAAAATGTCATTTGGATCGGGCCTCATGTTGAATAACCACTTTTTAAACCGTCACAGTGACCAAAATTGCCATTTTTACAGAGTTTTGCTTACTCAAAATCTTCAATTTTGACCAATTTCAGGCACAGAAATGACTTTAAACACACTTATTTTAGTTGAAAAAGTAATAACTCACATCCAACCGTCATTTAAAGTCCAAAGATTAAATGTTAAAATTTCATCAATATTGACCATTTTTTCAACGTTCGACTGGTCCGGGGTCATTGTTTTTCATCAGAAAATTGATTTTTTGGACTCTACCAAAAATGATTCAAAATGTCATTTGGATCGGGCCTCATGTTGAAAAACCACTTTTTAAACCCTCACAGTGACCAAAATTGCCATTTTTACAGAGTTTTGCTTACTCAAAATCTTCAATTTTGAACAATTTTAGGCACAGAAATGACTTTAAACACACTTATTTTAGTTGAAAAAGTAATAACTCACATCCAACCGTCATTTAAAGTCAAAAGATTAAATGTTAAAATTTCATCAATATTGACCATTTTTTCAACGTTCAACTGGTCCGGGGTCATCGTTTTTCATCAGAAAATGGATTTTTTGGACTTTACCAAAAATGATTCGAAATGTCATTTGGATCGGGCCTCATGTTGAATAACCACTTTTTAAACCCTCACAGTGACCAAAACTGCCATTTTTACAGAGTTTTGCTTACTCAAAATCTTCAATTTTGACCAATTTCAGGCACAGAAATGACTTTAAACACACTTATTTTAGTTGAAAAAGTAATAACTCACATCCAACCATCATTTAAAGTCAAAAGATTAAATGTTAAAATTTCATCAATATTGACCATTTTTTCAAAGTTCGACTGGTCCGGGGTCATCGTTTTTCATCAGAAAATTGATTTTTTGGACTCTACCAAAAATGATTCAAAATGTCATTTGGATCGGGCCTCATGTTGAATAACCACTTTTTAAACCCTCACAGTGACCAAAATTGCCATTTTTACAGAGTTTTGCTTACTCAAAATCTTCAATTTTGACCAATTTCAGGCACAGAAATGACTTTAAACACACTTATTTTAGTTGAAAAAGTAATAACTCACATCCAACCGTCATTTAAAGTCAAAAGATTAAATGTTAAAATTTCATCAATATTGACCATTTTTTCAACGTTCGACTGGTCCGGGGTCATCGTTTTTCATCAGAAAATGGATTTTTTGGACTCTACCAAAAATGATTCAAAATGTCATTTGGATCGGGCCTCATGTTGAATAACCACTTTTTAAACCCTCACAGTGACCAAAACTGCCATTTTTACAGAGTTTTGCTTACTCAAAATCTTCAATTTTGACCAATTTCAGGCACAGAAATGACTTTAAACACACTTATTTTAGTTGAAAAAGTAATAACTCACATCCAACCGTCATTTAAAGTCAAAAGATTAAATGTTAAAATTTCATCAATATTGACCATTTTTTCAAAGTTCGACTGGTCCGGGGTCATCGTTTTTCATCAGAAAATTGATTTTTTGGACTCTACCAAAAATGATTCAAAATGTCATTTGGATCGGGCCTCATGTTGAATAACCACTTTTTAAACCGTCACAGTGACCAAAATTGCCATTTTTACAGAGTTTTGCTTACTCAAAATCTTCAATTTTGACCAATTTCAGGCACAGAAATGACTTTAAACACACTTATTTTAGTTGAAAAAGTAATAACTCACATCCAACCGTCATTTAAAGTCAAAAGATTAAATGTTAAAATTTCATCAATATTGACCATTTTTTCAAAGTTCGACTGGTCCGGGGTCATCGTTTTTCATCAGAAAATTGATTTTTTGGACTCTACCAAAAATGATTCAAAATGTCATTTGGATCGGGCCTCATGTTGAATAACCACTTTTTAAACCGTCACAGTGACCAAAATTGCCATTTTTACAGAGTTTTGCTTACTCAAAATCTTCAATTTTGACCAATTTCAGGCACAGAAATGACTTTAAACACACTTATTTTAGTTGAAAAAGTAATAACTCACATCCAACCGTCATTTAAAGTCCAAAGATTAAATGTTAAAATTTCATCAATATTGACCATTTTTTCAACGTTCGACTGGTCCGGGGTCATTGTTTTTCATCAGAAAATTGATTTTTTGGACTCTACCAAAAATGATTCAAAATGTCATTTGGATCGGGCCTCATGTTGAATAACCACTTTTTAAACCCTCACAGTGACCAAAACTGCCATTTTTACAGAGTTTTGCTTACTCAAAATCTTCAATTTTGACCAATTTCAGGCACAGAAATGACTTTAAACACACTTATTTTAGTTGAAAAAGTAATAACTCACATCCAACCGTCATTTAAAGTCAAAAGATTAAATGTTAAAATTTCATCAATATTGACCATTTTTTCAACGTTCGACTGGTCCGGGGTCATCGTTTTTCATCAGAAAATGGATTTTTTGGACTCTACCAAAAATGATTCAAAATGTCATTTGGATCGGGCCTCATGTTGAATAACCACTTTTTAAACCCTCACAGTGACCAAAACTGCCATTTTTACAGAGTTTTGCTTACTCAAAATCTTCAATTTTGACCAATTTCAGGCACAGAAATGACTTTAAACACACTTATTTTAGTTGAAAAAGTAATAACTCACATCCAACCGTCATTTAAAGTCAAAAGATTAAATGTTAAAATTTCATCAATATTGACCATTTTTTCAACGTTCGACTGGTCCGGGGTCATCGTTTTTCATCAGAAAATTGATTTTTTGGACTCTACCAAAAATGATTCAAAATGTCATTTGGATCGGGCCTCATGTTGAATAACCACTTTTTAAACCCTCACAGTGACCAAAATTGCCATTTTTACAGAGTTTTGCTTACTCAAAATCTTCAATTTTGACCAATTTCAGGCACAGAAATGACTTTAAACACACTTATTTTAGTTGAAAAAGTAATAACTCACATCCAACCGTCATTTAAAGTCAAAAGATTAAATGTTAAAATTTCATCAATATTGACCATTTTTTCAACGTTCGACTGGTCCGGGGTCATCGTTTTTCATCAGAAAATTGATTTTTTGGACTCTACCAAAAATGATTCAAAATGTCATTTGGATCGGGCCTCATGTTGAATAACCACTTTTTAAACCGTCACAGTGACCAAAATTGCCATTTTTACAGAGTTTTGCTTACTCAAAATCTTCAATTTTGACCAATTTCAGGCACAGAAATGACTTTAAACACACTTATTTTAGTTGAAAAAGTAATAACTCACATCCAACCGTCATTTAAAGTCAAAAGATTAAATGTTAAAATTTCATCAATATTGACCATTTTTTCAACGTTCGACTGGTCCGGGGTCATCGTTTTTCATCAGAAAATTGATTTTTTGGACTCTACCAAAAATGATTCAAAATGTCATTTGGATCGGGCCTCATGTTGAATAACCACTTTTTAAACCCTCACAGTGACCAAAACTGCCATTTTTACAGAGTTTTGCTTACTCAAAATCTTCAATTTTGACCAATTTCAGGCACAGAAATGACTTTAAACACACTTATTTTAGTTGAAAAAGTAATAACTCACATCCAACCGTCATTTAAAGTCAAAAGATTAAATGTTAAAATTTCATCAATATTGACCATTTTTTCAACGTTCGACTGGTCCGGGGTCATCGTTTTTCATCAGAAAATTGATTTTTTGGACTCTACCAAAAATGATTCAAAATGTCATTTGGATCGGGCCTCATGTTGAATAACCACTTTTTAAACCCTCACAGTGACCAAAACTGCCATTTTTACAGAGTTTTGCTTACTCAAAATCTTCAATTTTGACCAATTTCAGGCACAGAAATGACTTTAAACACACTTATTTTAGTTGAAAAAGTAATAACTCACATCCAACCGTCATTTAAAGTCAAAAGATTAAATGTTAAAATTTCATCAATATTGACCATTTTTTCAACGTTCAACTGGTCCGGGGTCATCGTTTTTCATCAGAAAATGGATTTTTTGGACTTTACCAAAAATGATTCGAAATGTCATTTGGATCGGGCCTCATGTTGAATAACCACTTTTTAAACCCTCACAGTGACCAAAACTGCCATTTTTACAGAGTTTTGCTTACTCAAAATCTTCAATTTTGACCAATTTCAGGCACAGAAATGACTTTAAACACACTTATTTTAGTTGAAAAAGTAATAACTCACATCCAACCATCATTTAAAGTCAAAAGATTAAATGTTAAAATTTCATCAATATTGACCATTTTTTCAAAGTTCGACTGGTCCGGGGTCATCGTTTTTCATCAGAAAATTGATTTTTTGGACTCTACCAAAAATGATTCAAAATGTCATTTGGATCGGGCCTCATGTTGAATAACCACTTTTTAAACCCTCACAGTGACCAAAATTGCCATTTTTACAGAGTTTTGCTTACTCAAAATCTTCAATTTTGACCAATTTCAGGCACAGAAATGACTTTAAACACACTTATTTTAGTTGAAAAAGTAATAACTCACATCCAACCGTCATTTAAAGTCAAAAGATTAAATGTTAAAATTTCATCAATATTGACCATTTTTTCAACGTTCGACTGGTCCGGGGTCATCGTTTTTCATCAGAAAATGGATTTTTTGGACTCTACCAAAAATGATTCAAAATGTCATTTGGATCGGGCCTCATGTTGAATAACCACTTTTTAAACCCTCACAGTGACCAAAACTGCCATTTTTACAGAGTTTTGCTTACTCAAAATCTTCAATTTTGACCAATTTCAGGCACAGAAATGACTTTAAACACACTTATTTTAGTTGAAAAAGTAATAACTCACATCCAACCGTCATTTAAAGTCAAAAGATTAAATGTTAAAATTTCATCAATATTGACCATTTTTTCAAAGTTCGACTGGTCCGGGGTCATCGTTTTTCATCAGAAAATTGATTTTTTGGACTCTACCAAAAATGATTCAAAATGTCATTTGGATCGGGCCTCATGTTGAATAACCACTTTTTAAACCGTCACAGTGACCAAAATTGCCATTTTTACAGAGTTTTGCTTACTCAAAATCTTCAATTTTGACCAATTTCAGGCACAGAAATGACTTTAAACACACTTATTTTAGTTGAAAAAGTAATAACTCACATCCAACCGTCATTTAAAGTCAAAAGATTAAATGTTAAAATTTCATCAATATTGACCATTTTTTCAAAGTTCGACTGGTCCGGGGTCATCGTTTTTCATCAGAAAATTGATTTTTTGGACTCTACCAAAAATGATTCAAAATGTCATTTGGATCGGGCCTCATGTTGAATAACCACTTTTTAAACCGTCACAGTGACCAAAATTGCCATTTTTACAGAGTTTTGCTTACTCAAAATCTTCAATTTTGACCAATTTCAGGCACAGAAATGACTTTAAACACACTTATTTTAGTTGAAAAAGTAATAACTCACATCCAACCGTCATTTAAAGTCCAAAGATTAAATGTTAAAATTTCATCAATATTGACCATTTTTTCAACGTTCGACTGGTCCGGGGTCATTGTTTTTCATCAGAAAATTGATTTTTTGGACTCTACCAAAAATGATTCAAAATGTCATTTGGATCGGGCCTCATGTTGAATAACCACTTTTTAAACCCTCACAGTGACCAAAACTGCCATTTTTACAGAGTTTTGCTTACTCAAAATCTTCAATTTTGACCAATTTCAGGCACAGAAATGACTTTAAACACACTTATTTTAGTTGAAAAAGTAATAACTCACATCCAACCGTCATTTAAAGTCAAAAGATTAAATGTTAAAATTTCATCAATATTGACCATTTTTTCAACGTTCGACTGGTCCGGGGTCATCGTTTTTCATCAGAAAATGGATTTTTTGGACTCTACCAAAAATGATTCAAAATGTCATTTGGATCGGGCCTCATGTTGAATAACCACTTTTTAAACCCTCACAGTGACCAAAACTGCCATTTTTACAGAGTTTTGCTTACTCAAAATCTTCAATTTTGACCAATTTCAGGCACAGAAATGACTTTAAACACACTTATTTTAGTTGAAAAAGTAATAACTCACATCCAACCGTCATTTAAAGTCAAAAGATTAAATGTTAAAATTTCATCAATATTGACCATTTTTTCAACGTTCGACTGGTCCGGGGTCATCGTTTTTCATCAGAAAATTGATTTTTTGGACTCTACCAAAAATGATTCAAAATGTCATTTGGATCGGGCCTCATGTTGAATAACCACTTTTTAAACCCTCACAGTGACCAAAATTGCCATTTTTACAGAGTTTTGCTTACTCAAAATCTTCAATTTTGACCAATTTCAGGCACAGAAATGACTTTAAACACACTTATTTTAGTTGAAAAAGTAATAACTCACATCCAACCGTCATTTAAAGTCAAAAGATTAAATGTTAAAATTTCATCAATATTGACCATTTTTTCAACGTTCGACTGGTCCGGGGTCATCGTTTTTCATCAGAAAATTGATTTTTTGGACTCTACCAAAAATGATTCAAAATGTCATTTGGATCGGGCCTCATGTTGAATAACCACTTTTTAAACCGTCACAGTGACCAAAATTGCCATTTTTACAGAGTTTTGCTTACTCAAAATCTTCAATTTTGACCAATTTCAGGCACAGAAATGACTTTAAACACACTTATTTTAGTTGAAAAAGTAATAACTCACATCCAACCGTCATTTAAAGTCAAAAGATTAAATGTTAAAATTTCATCAATATTGACCATTTTTTCAACGTTCGACTGGTCCGGGGTCATCGTTTTTCATCAGAAAATTGATTTTTTGGACTCTACCAAAAATGATTCAAAATGTCATTTGGATCGGGCCTCATGTTGAATAACCACTTTTTAAACCCTCACAGTGACCAAAACTGCCATTTTTACAGAGTTTTGCTTACTCAAAATCTTCAATTTTGACCAATTTCAGGCACAGAAATGACTTTAAACACACTTATTTTAGTTGAAAAAGTAATAACTCACATCCAACCGTCATTTAAAGTCAAAAGATTAAATGTTAAAATTTCATCAATATTGACCATTTTTTCAACGTTCGACTGGTCCGGGGTCATCGTTTTTCATCAGAAAATTGATTTTTTGGACTCTACCAAAAATGATTCAAAATGTCATTTGGATCGGGCCTCATGTTGAATAACCACTTTTTAAACCCTCACAGTGACCAAAACTGCCATTTTTACAGAGTTTTGCTTACTCAAAATCTTCAATTTTGACCAATTTCAGGCACAGAAATGACTTTAAACACACTTATTTTAGTTGAAAAAGTAATAACTCACATCCAACCGTCATTTAAAGTCAAAAGATTAAATGTTAAAATTTCATCAATATTGACCATTTTTTCAACGTTCGACTGGTCCGGGGTCATTGTTTTTCATCAGAAAATGGATTTTTTGGACTCTACCAAAAATGATTCAAAATGTCATTTGGATCGGGCCTCATGTTGAATAACCACTTTTTAAACCCTCACAGTGACCAAAACTGCCATTTTTACAGAGTTTTGCTTACTCAAAATCTTCAATTTTGACCAATTTCAGGCACAGAAATGACTTTAAACACACTTATTTTAGTTGAAAAAGTAATAACTCACATCCAACCGTCATTTAAAGTCAAAAGATTGAATGTTAAAATTTCATCAATATTGACCATTTTTTCAACGTTCGACTGGTCCGGGGTCATCGTTTTTCATCAGAAAATGGATTTTTTGGACTCTACCAAAAATGATTCAAAATGTCATTTGGATCGGGCCTCATGTTGAATAACCACTTTTTAAACCCTCACAGTGACCAAAACTGCCATTTTTACAGAGTTTTGCTTACTCAAAATCTTCAATTTTGACCAATTTCAGGCACAGAAATGACTTTAAACACACTTATTTTAGTTGAAAAAGTAATAACTCACATCCAACCATCATTTAAAGTCAAAAGATTAAATGTTAAAATTTCATGAATATTGACCATTTTTTCAAAGTTCGACTGGTCCGGGGTCATCGTTTTTCATCAGAAAATTGATTTTTTGGACTCTACCAAAAATGATTCAAAATGTCATTTGGATCGGGCCTCATGTTGAATAACCACTTTTTAAACCCTCACAGTGACCAAAATTGCCATTTTTACAGAGTTTTGCTTACTCAAAATCTTCAATTTTGACCAATTTCAGGCACAGAAATGACTTTAAACACACTTATTTTAGTTGAAAAAGTAATAACTCACATCCAACCGTCATTTAAAGTCAAAAGATTAAATGTTAAAATTTCATCAATATTGACCATTTTTTCAACGTTCGACTGGTCCGGGGTCATCGTTTTTCATCAGAAAATTGATTTTTTGGACTCTACCAAAAATGATTCAAAATGTCATTTGGATCGGGCCTCATGTTGAATAACCACTTTTTAAACCGTCACAGTGACCAAAATTGCCATTTTTACAGAGTTTTGCTTACTCAAAATCTTCAATTTTGACCAATTTCAGGCACAGAAATGACTTTAAACAAGCTTATTTTAGTTGAAAAAGTAATAACTCACATCCAACCGTCATTTAAAGTCAAAAGATTAAATGTTAAAATTTCATCAATATTGACCATTTTTTCAACGTTCGACTGGTCCGGGGTCATCGTTTTTCATCAGAAAATTGATTTTTTGGACTCTACCAAAATGATTCAAAATGTCATTTTGATCGGGCCTCATGTTGAATAACCACTTTTCAAACCCTCACAGTGACCAAAACTGCCATTTTTACAGAGTTTTGCTTACTCAAAATCTTTAATTTTGACCAATTTCAGGCACAGAAATGACTTTAAACACACTTATTTTAGTTGAAAAAGTAATAACTCACATCCAACCGTCATTTAAAGTCAAAAGATTAAATGTTAAAATTTCATCAATATTGACCATTTTTTCAACGTTCGACTGGTCCGGGGTCATCGTTTTTCATCAGAAAATGGATTTTTTGGACTCTACCAAAAATGATTCAAAATGTCATTTGGATCGGGCCTCATGTTGAATAACCACTTTTTAAACCCTCACAGTGACCAAAACTGCCATTTTTACAGAGTTTTGCTTACTCAAAATCTTCAATTTTGACCAATTTCAGGCACAGAAATGACTTTAAACACACTTATTTTAGTTGAAAAAGTAATAACTCACATCCAACCGTCATTTAAAGTCAAAAGATTAAATGTTAAAATTTCATCAATATTGACCATTTTTTCAACGTTCGACTGGTCCGGGGTCATCGTTTTTCATCAGAAAATTGATTTTTTGGACTCTACCAAAAATGATTCAAAATGTCATTTGGATCGGGCCTCATGTTGAATAACCACTTTTTAAACCCTCACAGTGACCAAAACTGCCATTTTTACAGAGTTTTGCTTACTCAAAATCTTCAATTTTGACCAATTTCAGGCACAGAAATGACTTTAAACACACTTATTTTAGTTGAAAAAGTAATAACTCACATCCAACCGTCATTTAAAGTCAAAAGATTAAATATTAAAATGTCATCAATATTGACCATTTTTTCAACGTTCGACTGGTCCGGGGTCATCGTTTTTCATCAGAAAATGGATTTTTTGGACTCTAACAAAAATGATTCAAAATGTCATTTGGATCGGGCCTCATGTTGAATAACCACTTTTTAAACCCTCACAGTGACCAAAACTGCCATTTTTACAGAGTTTTGCTTACTCAAAATCTTCAATTTTGACCAATTTCAGGCACAGAAATGACTTTAAACACACTTATTTTAGTTGAAAAAGTAATAACTCACATCCAACCGTCATTTAAAGTCAAAAGATTAAATGTTAAAATTTCATCAATATTGACCATTTTTTCAACGTTCGACTGGTCCGGGGTCATCGTTTTTCATCAGAAAATTGATTTTTTGGACTCTACCAAAAATGATTCAAAATGTCATTTGGATCGGGCCTCATGTTGAATAACCACTTTTTAAACCCTCACAGTGACCAAAATTGCCATTTTTACAGAGTTTTGCTTACTCAAAATCTTCAATTTTGACCAATTTCAGGCACAGAAATGACTTTAAACACACTTATTTTAGTTGAAAAAGTAATAACTCACATCCAACCGTCATTTAAAGTCAAAAGATTAAATGTTAAAATTTCATCAATATTGACCATTTTTTCAACGTTCGACTGGTCCGGGGTCATCGTTTTTCATCAGAAAATTGATTTTTTGGACTCTACCAAAAATGATTCAAAATGTCATTTTGATCGGGCCTCATGTTGAATAACCACTTTTTAAACCCTCACAGTGACCAAAACTGCCATTTTTACAGAGTTTTGCTTACTCAAAATCTTCAATTTTGACCAATTTCAGGCACAGAAATGACTTTAAACACACTTATTTTAGTTGAAAAAGTAATAACTCACAACCAACCATCATTTAAAGTCAAAAGATTAAATGTTAAAATTTCATCAATATTGACCATTTTTTCAACGTTCGACTGGTCCGGGGTCATCGTTTTTCATCAGAAAATTGATTTTTTGGACTCTACCAAAAATTATTCAAAATGTCATTTGGATCGGGCCTCATGTTGAATAACCACTTTTTAAACCCTCACAGTGACCAAAACTGCCATTTTTACAGAGTTTTGCTTACTCAAAATCTTCAATTTTGACCAATTTCAGGCACAGAAATGACTTTAAACACACTTATTTTAGTTGAAAAAGTAATAACTCACATCCAACCGTCATTTAAAGTCAAAAGATTAAATGTTAAAATTTCATCAATATTGACCATTTTTTCAACGTTCGACTGGTCCGGGGTCATCGTTTTTCATCAGAAAATTGATTTTTTGGACTCTACCAAAAATGATTCAACATGTCATTTGGATCAGGCCTCATGTTGAATAACCACTTTTTAAACCCTCACAGTGACCAAAACTGCCATTTTTACAGTTTTGCTTACTCAAAATCTTCAATTTTGACCAATTTCAGGCACAGAAATGACTTTAAACACACTTATTTTAGTTGAAAAAGTGATAACTCACATCCAACCGTCATTTAAAGTCAAAAGATTAAATGTTAAAATTTCATCAATATTGACCATTTTTTCAACGTTCGACTGGTCCGGGGTCATCGTTTTTCATCAGAAAATTGATTTTTTGGACTCTACCAAAAATGATTCAAAATGTCATTTGGATCGGGCCTCATGTTGAATAACCACTTTTTAAACCCTCACAGTGACCAAAATTGCCATTTTTAGCTTACTCAAAATCTTCAATTTTGACCAATTTCAGGCACAGAAATGACTTTCAACACACTTATTTTAGTTGAAAAAGTAATAACTCACATCCAACCGTCATTTAAAGTCAAAAGATTAAATGTTAAAATTTCATCAATATTGACCATTTTTTCAACGTTCGACTGGTCCGGGGTCATCGTTTTTCATCAGAAAATTGATTTTTTGGACTCTACCAAAAATGATTCAAAATGTCATTTTGATCGGGCCTCATGTTGAAAAACCACTTTTTAAACCCTCACAGTGACCAAAATTGCCATTTTTACAGAGTTTTGCTTACTCAAAATCTTCAATTTTGACCAATTTCAGGCACAGAAATGACTTTAAACACACTTATTTTAGTTGAAAAAGTAATAACTCACATCCAACCGTCATTTAAAGTCAAAAGATTAAATGTTAAAATTTCATCAATATTGACCATTTTTTCAACGTTCAACTGGTCCGGGGTCATCGTTTTTCATCAGAAAATGGATTTTTTGGACTCTACCAAAAATGATTCGAAATGTCATTTGGATCGGGCCTCATGTTGAATAACCACTTTTTAAACCCTCACAGTGACCAAAACTGCCATTTTTACAGCGTTTTGCTTACTCAAAATCTTCAATTTTGACCAATTTCAGGCACAGAAATGACTTTAAACACACTTATTTTAGTTGAAAAAGTAATAACTCACATCCAACCGTCATTTAAAGTCAAAAGATTAAATGTTAAAATTTCATCAATATTGACCATTTTTTCAAAGTTCGACTGGTCCGGGGTCATCGTTTTTCATCAGAAAATTGATTTTTTGGACTCTACCAAAAATGATTCAAAATGTCATTTGGATCGGGCCTCATGTTGAATAACCACTTTTTAAACCCTCACAGTGACCAAAATTGCCATTTTTACAGAGTTTTGCTTACTCAAAATCTTCAATTTTGACCAATTTCAGGCACAGAAATGACTTTAAACACACTTATTTTAGTTGAAAAAGTAATAACTCACATCCAACCGTCATTTAAAGTCAAAAGATTAAATGTTAAAATTTCATCAATATTGACCATTTTTTCAACGTTCGACTGGTCCGGGGTCATCATTTTTCATCAGAAAATTGATTTTTTGGACTCTACCAAAAATGATTCAAAATGTCATTTGGATCGGGCCTCATGTTGAATAACCACTTTTTAAACCCTCACAGTGACCAAAATTGCCATTTTTACAGAGTTTTGCTTACTCAAAATCTTCAATTTTGACCAATTTCAGGCACAGAAATGACTTTAAACACACTTATTTTAGTTGAAAAAGTAATAACTCACATCCAACCGTCATTTAAAGTCAAAAGATTAAATGTTAAAATTTCATCAATATTGACCATTTTTTCAACGTTCGACTGGTCCGGGGTCATCGTTTTTCATCAGAAAATGGATTTTTTGGACTCTACCAAAAATGATTCAAAATGTCATTTGGATCGGGCCTCTTGTTGAATAACCACTTTTTAAACCCTCACAGTGACCAAAACTGCCATTTTTACAGAGTTTTGCTTACTCAAAATCTTCAATTTTGACCAATTTCAGGCACAGAAATGACTTTAAACACACTTATTTTAGTTGAAAAAGTAATAACTCACATCCAACCGTCATTTAAAGTCAAAAGATTAAATGTTAAAATTTCATCAATATTGACCATTTTTTCAAAGTTCGACTGGTCCGGGGTCATCGTTTTTCATCAGAAAATTGATTTTTTGGACTCTACCAAAAATGATTCAAAATGTCATTTGGATCGGGCCTCATGTTGAATAACCACTTTTTAAACCGTCACAGTGACCAAAATTGCCATTTTTACAGAGTTTTGCTTACTCAAAATCTTCAATTTTGACCAATTTCAGGCACAGAAATGACTTTAAACACACTTATTTTAGTTGAAAAAGTAATAACTCACATCCAACCGTCATTTAAAGTCAAAAGATTAAATGTTAAAATTTCATCAATATTGACCATTTTTTCAACGTTCGACTGGTCCGGGGTCATTGTTTTTCATCAGAAAATTGATTTTTTGGACTCTACCAAAAATGATTCAAAATGTCATTTGGATCGGGCCTCATGTTGAATAACCACTTTTTAAACCCTCACAGTGACCAAAACTGCCATTTTTACAGAGTTTTGCTTACTCAAAATCTTCAATTTTGACCAATTTCAGGCACAGAAATGACTTTAAACACACTTATTTTAGTTGAAAAAGTAATAACTCACATCCAACCGTCATTTAAAGTCAAAAGATTAAATGTTAAAATTTCATCAATATTGACCATTTTTTCAACGTTCGACTGGTCCGGGGTCATCGTTTTTCATCAGAAAATGGATTTTTTGGACTCTACCAAAAATGATTCAAAATGTCATTTTGATCGGGCCTCATGTTGAAAAACCACTTTTTAAACCCTCACAGTGACCAAAATTGCCATTTTTACAGAGTTTTGCTTACTCAAAATCTTCAATTTTGACCAATTTCAGGCACAGAAATGACTTTAAACACACTTATTTTAGTTGAAAAAGTAATAACTCACATCCAACCGTCATTTAAAGTCAAAAGATTAAATGTTAAAATTTCATCAATATTGACCATTTTTTCAACGTTCAACTGGTCCGGGGTCATCGTTTTTCATCAGAAAATGGATTTTTTGGACTCTACCAAAAATGATTCGAAATGTCATTTGGATCGGGCCTCATGTTGAATAACCACTTTTTAAACCCTCACAGTGACCAAAACTGCCATTTTTACAGAGTTTTGCTTACTCAAAATCTTCAATTTTGACCAATTTCAGGCACAGAAATGACTTTAAACACACTTATTTTAGTTGAAAAAGTAATAACTCACATCCAACCGTCATTTAAAGTCAAAAGATTAAATGTTAAAATTTCATCAATATTGACCATTTTTTCAAAGTTCGACTGGTCCGGGGTCATCGTTTTTCATCAGAAAATTGATTTTTTGGACTCTACCAAAAATGATTCAAAATGTCATTTGGATCGGGCCTCATGTTGAATAACCACTTTTTAAACCCTCACAGTGACCAAAATTGCCATTTTTACAGAGTTTTGCTTACTCAAAATCTTCAATTTTGACCAATTTCAGGCACAGAAATGACTTTAAACACACTTATTTTAGTTGAAAAAGTAATAACTCACATCCAACCGTCATTTAAAGTCAAAAGATTAAATGTTAAAATTTCATCAATATTGACCATTTTTTCAACGTTCGACTGGTCCGGGGTCATCGTTTTTCATCAGAAAATTGATTTTTTGGACTCTACCAAAAATGATTCAAAATGTCATTTGGATCGGGCCTCATGTTGAATAACCACTTTTTAAACCCTCACAGTGACCAAAACTGCCATTTTTACAGAGTTTTGCTTACTCAAAATCTTCAATTTTGACCAATTTCAGGCACAGAAATGACTTTAAACACACTTATTTTAGTTGAAAAAGTAATAACTCACATCCAACCGTCATTTAAAGTCAAAAGATTAAATGTTAAAATTTCATCAATATTGACCATTTTTTCAAAGTTCGACTGGTCCGGGGTCATCGTTTTTCATCAGAAAATTGATTTTTTGGACTCTACCAAAAATGATTCAAAATGTCATTTGGATCGGGCCTCATGTTGAATAACCACTTTTTAAACCGTCACAGTGACCAAAATTGCCATTTTTACAGAGTTTTGCTTACTCAAAATCTTCAATTTTGACCAATTTCAGGCACAGAAATGACTTTAAACACACTTATTTTAGTTGAAAAAGTAATAACTCACATCCAACCGTCATTTAAAGTCAAAAGATTAAATGTTAAAATTTCATCAATATTGACCATTTTTTCAACGTTCGACTGGTCCGGGGTCATTGTTTTTCATCAGAAAATTGATTTTTTGGACTCTACCAAAAATGATTCAAAATGTCATTTGGATCGGGCCTCATGTTGAATAACCACTTTTTAAACCCTCACAGTGACCAAAACTGCCATTTTTACAGAGTTTTGCTTACTCAAAATCTTCAATTTTGACCAATTTCAGGCACAGAAATGACTTTAAACACACTTATTTTAGTTGAAAAAGTAATAACTCACATCCAACCGTCATTTAAAGTCAAAAGATTAAATGTTAAAATTTCATCAATATTGACCATTTTTTCAACGTTCGACTGGTCCGGGGTCATCGTTTTTCATCAGAAAATGGATTTTTTGGACTCTACCAAAAATGATTCAAAATGTCATTTGGATCGGGCCTCATGTTGAATAACCACTTTTTAAACCCTCACAGTGACCAAAACTGCCATTTTTACAGAGTTTTGCTTACTCAAAATCTTCAATTTTGACCAATTTCAGGCACAGAAATGACTTTAAACACACTTATTTTAGTTGAAAAAGTAATAACTCACATCCAACCGTCATTTAAAGTCAAAAGATTAAATGTTAAAATTTCATCAATATTGACCATTTTTTCAACGTTCGACTGGTCCGGGGTCATCGTTTTTCATCAGAAAATTGATTTTTTGGACTCTACCAAAAATGATTCAAAATGTCATTTGGATCGGGCCTCATGTTGAATAACCACTTTTTAAACCCTCACAGTGACCAAAATTGCCATTTTTACAGAGTTTTGCTTACTCAAAATCTTCAATTTTGACCAATTTCAGGCACAGAAATGACTTTAAACACACTTATTTTAGTTGAAAAAGTAATAACTCACATCCAACCGTCATTTAAAGTCAAAAGATTAAATGTTAAAATTTCATCAATATTGACCATTTTTTCAACGTTCGACTGGTCCGGGGTCATCGTTTTTCATCAGAAAATTGATTTTTTGGACTCTACCAAAAATGATTCAAAATGTCATTTGGATCGGGCCTCATGTTGAATAACCACTTTTTAAACCGTCACAGTGACCAAAATTGCCATTTTTACAGAGTTTTGCTTACTCAAAATCTTCAATTTTGACCAATTTCAGGCACAGAAATGACTTTAAACACACTTATTTTAGTTGAAAAAGTAATAACTCACATCCAACCGTCATTTAAAGTCAAAAGATTAAATGTTAAAATTTCATCAATATTGACCATTTTTTCAACGTTCGACTGGTCCGGGGTCATTGTTTTTCATCAGAAAATTGATTTTTTGGACTCTACCAAAAATGATTCAAAATGTCATTTGGATCGGGCCTCATGTTGAATAACCACTTTTTAAACCCTCACAGTGACCAAAACTGCCATTTTTACAGAGTTTTGCTTACTCAAAATCTTCAATTTTGACCAATTTCAGGCACAGAAATGACTTTAAACACACTTATTTTAGTTGAAAAAGTAATAACTCACATCCAACCGTCATTTAAAGTCAAAAGATTAAATGTTAAAATTTCATCAATATTGACCATTTTTTCAACGTTCGACTGGTCCGGGGTCATCGTTTTTCATCAGAAAATGGATTTTTTGGACTCTACCAAAAATGATTCAAAATGTCATTTGGATCGGGCCTCATGTTGAATAACCACTTTTTAAACCCTCACAGTGACCAAAACTGCCATTTTTACAGAGTTTTGCTTACTCAAAATCTTCAATTTTGACCAATTTCAGGCACAGAAATGACTTTAAACACACTTATTTTAGTTGAAAAAGTAATAACTCACATCCAACCGTCATTTAAAGTCAAAAGATTAAATGTTAAAATTTCATCAATATTGACCATTTTTTCAACGTTCGACTGGTCCGGGGTCATCGTTTTTCATCAGAAAATTGATTTTTTGGACTCTACCAAAAATGATTCAAAATGTCATTTGGATCGGGCCTCATGTTGAATAACCACTTTTTAAACCCTCACAGTGACCAAAATTGCCATTTTTACAGAGTTTTGCTTACTCAAAATCTTCAATTTTGACCAATTTCAGGCACAGAAATGACTTTAAACACACTTATTTTAGTTGAAAAAGTAATAACTCACATCCAACCGTCATTTAAAGTCAAAAGATTAAATGTTAAAATTTCATCAATATTGACCATTTTTTCAACGTTCGACTGGTCCGGGGTCATCGTTTTTCATCAGAAAATTGATTTTTTGGACTCTACCAAAAATGATTCAAAATGTCATTTTGATCGGGCCTCATGTTGAATAACCACTTTTCAAACCCTCACAGTGACCAAAACTGCCATTTTTACAGAGTTTGCTTACTCAAAATCTTCAATTTTGACCAATTTCAGGCACAGAAATGACTTTAAACACCCTTATTTTAGTTGAAAAAGTAATAACTCACATCCAACCGTCATTTAAAGTCAAAAGATTAAATGTTAAAATTTCATCAATATTGACCATTTTTTCAACGTTCGACTGGTCCGGGGTCATCGTTTTTCATCAGAAAATTGATTTTTTGGACTCTACCAAAAATGATTCAAAATGTCATTTTGATCGGGCCTCATGTTGAATAACCACTTTTTAAACCCTCACAGTGACCAAAACTGCCATTTTTACAGAGTTTTGCTTACTCAAAATCTTCAATTTTGACCAATTTCAGGCACAGAAATGACTTTAAACACACTTATTTTAGTTGAAAAAGTAATAACTCACATCCAACCGTCATTTAAAGTCAAAAGATTAAATGTTAAAATTTCATCAATATTGACCATTTTTTCAACGTTCGACTGGTCCGGGGTCATCGTTTTTCATCAGAAAATTGATTTTTTGGACTCTACCAAAAATGATTCAAAATGTCATTTTGATCGGGCCTCATGTTGAAAAACCACTTTTTAAACCCTCACAGTGACCAAAATTGCCATTTTTACAGAGTTTTGCTTACTCAAAATCTTCAATTTTGACCAATTTCAGGCACAGAAATGACTTTAAACACACTTATTTTAGTTGAAAAAGTAATAACTCACATCCAACCGTCATTTAAAGTCAAAAGATTAAATGTTAAAATTTCATCAATATTGACCATTTTTTCAACGTTCGACTGGTCCGGGGTCATTGTTTTTCATCAGAAAATTGATTTTTTGGACTCTACCAAAAATGATTCAAAATGTCATTTGGATCGGGCCTCATGTTGAATAACCACTTTTTAAACCCTCACAGTGACCAAAACTGCCATTTTTACAGAGTTTTGCTTACTCAAAATCTTCAATTTTGACCAATTTCAGGCACAGAAATGACTTTAAACACACTTATTTTAGTTGAAAAAGTAATAACTCACATCCAACCGTCATTTAAAGTCAAAAGATTAAATGTTAAAATTTCATCAATATTGACCATTTTTTCAACGTTCGACTGGTCCGGGGTCATCGTTTTTCATCAGAAAATTGATTTTTTGGACTCTACCAAAAATGATTCAAAATGTCATTTGGATCGGGCCTCATGTTGAATAACCACTTTTTAAACCCTCACAGTGACCAAAACTGCCATTTTTACAGAGTTTTGCTTACTCAAAATCTTCAATTTTGACCAATTTCAGGCACAGAAATGACTTTAAACACACTTATTTTAGTTGAAAAAGTAATAACTCACATCCAACCGTCATTTAAAGTCAAAAGATTAAATGTTAAAATTTCATCAATATTGACCATTTTTTCAACGTTCGACTGGTCCGGGGTCATCGTTTTTCATCAGAAAATTGATTTTTTGGACTCTACCAAAAATGATTCAAAATGTCATTTGGATCGGGCCTCATGTTGAATAACCACTTTTTAAACCCTCACAGTGACCAAAATTGCCATTTTTACAGAGTTTTGCTTACTCAAAATCTTCAATTTTGACCAATTTCAGGCACAGAAATGACTTTAAACACACTTATTTTAGTTGAAAAAGTAATAACTCACATCCAACCGTCATTTAAAGTCAAAAGATTAAATGTTAAAATTTCATCAATATTGACCATTTTTTCAACGTTCGACTGGTCCGGGGTCATCGTTTTTCATCAGAAAATTGATTTTTTGGACTCTACCAAAAATGATTCAAAATGTCATTTGGATCGGGCCTCATGTTGAATAACCACTTTTTAAACCGTCACAGTGACCAAAATTGCCATTTTTACAGAGTTTTGCTTACTCAAAATCTTCAATTTTGACCAATTTCAGGCACAGAAATGACTTTAAACACACTTATTTTAGTTGAAAAAGTAATAACTCACATCCAACCGTCATTTAAAGTCAAAAGATTAAATGTTAAAATTTCATCAATATTGACCATTTTTTCAACGTTCGACTGGTCCGGGGTCATTGTTTTTCATCAGAAAATTGATTTTTTGGACTCTACCAAAAATGATTCAAAATGTCATTTGGATCGGGCCTCATGTTGAATAACCACTTTTTAAACCCTCACAGTGACCAAAACTGCCATTTTTACAGAGTTTTGCTTACTCAAAATCTTCAATTTTGACCAATTTCAGGCACAGAAATGACTTTAAACACACTTATTTTAGTTGAAAAAGTAATAACTCACATCCAACCGTCATTTAAAGTCAAAAGATTAAATGTTAAAATTTCATCAATATTGACCATTTTTTCAACGTTCGACTGGTCCGGGGTCATCGTTTTTCATCAGAAAATGGATTTTTTGGACTCTACCAAAAATGATTCAAAATGTCATTTGGATCGGGCCTCATGTTGAATAACCACTTTTTAAACCCTCAGAGTGACCAAAACTGCCATTTTTACAGAGTTTTGCTTACTCAAAATCTTCAATTTTGACCAATTTCAGGCACAGAAATGACTTTAAACACACTTATTTTAGTTGAAAAAGTAATAACTCACATCCAACCGTCATTTAAAGTCAAAAGATTAAATGTTAAAATTTCATCAATATTGACCATTTTTTCAACGTTCGACTGGTCCGGGGTCATCGTTTTTCATCAGAAAATTGATTTTTTGGACTCTACCAAAAATGATTCAAAATGTCATTTTGATCGGGCCTCATGTTGAAAAACCACTTTTTAAACCCTCACAGTGACCAAAATTGCCATTTTTACAGAGTTTTGCTTACTCAAAATCTTCAATTTTGACCAATTTCAGGCACAGAAATGACTTTAAACACACTTATTTTAGTTGAAAAAGTAATAACTCACATCCAACCGTCATTTAAAGTCAAAAGATTAAATGTTAAAATTTCATCAATATTGACCATTTTTTCAACGTTCGACTGGTCCGGGGTCATTGTTTTTCATCAGAAAATTGATTTTTTGGACTCTACCAAAAATGATTCAAAATGTCATTTGGATCGGGCCTCATGTTGAATAACCACTTTTTAAACCCTCACAGTGACCAAAACTGCCATTTTTACAGAGTTTTGCTTACTCAAAATCTTCAATTTTGACCAATTTCAGGCACAGAAATGACTTTAAACACACTTATTTTAGTTGAAAAAGTAATAACTCACATCCAACCGTCATTTAAAGTCAAAAGATTAAATGTTAAAATTTCATCAATATTGACCATTTTTTCAACGTTCGACTGGTCCGGGGTCATCGTTTTTCATCAGAAAATGGATTTTTTGGACTCTACCAAAAATGATTCAAAATGTCATTTGGATCGGGCCTCATGTTGAATAACCACTTTTTAAACCCTCACAGTGACCAAAACTGCCATTTTTACAGAGTTTTGCTTACTCAAAATCTTCAATTTTGACCAATTTCAGGCACAGAAATGACTTTAAACACACTTATTTTAGTTGAAAAAGTAATAACTCACATCCAACCGTCATTTAAAGTCAAAAGATTAAATGTTAAAATTTCATCAATATTGACCATTTTTTCAACGTTCGACTGGTCCGGGGTCATCGTTTTTCATCAGAAAATTGATTTTTTGGACTCTACCAAAAATGATTCAAAATGTCATTTGGATCGGGCCTCATGTTGAATAACCACTTTTTAAACCCTCACAGTGACCAAAATTGCCATTTTTACAGAGTTTTGCTTACTCAAAATCTTCAATTTTGACCAATTTCAGGCACAGAAATGACTTTAAACACACTTATTTTAGTTGAAAAAGTAATAACTCACATCCAACCGTCATTTAAAGTCAAAAGATTAAATGTTAAAATTTCATCAATATTGACCATTTTTTCAACGTTCGACTGGTCCGGGGTCATCGTTTTTCATCAGAAAATTGATTTTTTGGACTCTACCAAAAATGATTCAAAATGTCATTTGGATCGGGCCTCATGTTGAATAACCACTTTTTAAACCGTCACAGTGACCAAAATTGCCATTTTTACAGAGTTTTGCTTACTCAAAATCTTCAATTTTGACCAATTTCAGGCACAGAAATGACTTTAAACACACTTATTTTAGTTGAAAAAGTAATAACTCACATCCAACCGTCATTTAAAGTCAAAAGATTAAATGTTAAAATTTCATCAATATTGACCATTTTTTCAACGTTCGACTGGTCCGGGGTCATTGTTTTTCATCAGAAAATTGATTTTTTGGACTCTACCAAAAATGATTCAAAATGTCATTTGGATCGGGCCTCATGTTGAATAACCACTTTTTAAACCCTCACAGTGACCAAAACTGCCATTTTTACAGAGTTTTGCTTACTCAAAATCTTCAATTTTGACCAATTTCAGGCACAGAAATGACTTTAAACACACTTATTTTAGTTGAAAAAGTAATAACTCACATCCAACCGTCATTTAAAGTCAAAAGATTAAATGTTAAAATTTCATCAATATTGACCATTTTTTCAACGTTCGACTGGTCCGGGGTCATCGTTTTTCATCAGAAAATGGATTTTTTGGACTCTACCAAAAATGATTCAAAATGTCATTTGGATCGGGCCTCATGTTGAATAACCACTTTTTAAACCCTCACAGTGACCAAAACTGCCATTTTTACAGAGTTTTGCTTACTCAAAATCTTCAATTTTGACCAATTTCAGGCACAGAAATGACTTTAAACACACTTATTTTAGTTGAAAAAGTAATAACTCACATCCAACCGTCATTTAAAGTCAAAAGATTAAATGTTAAAATTTCATCAATATTGACCATTTTTTCAACGTTCGACTGGTCCGGGGTCATCGTTTTTCATCAGAAAATTGATTTTTTGGACTCTACCAAAAATGATTCAAAATGTCATTTTGATCGGGCCTCATGTTGAATAACCACTTTTCAAACCCTCACAGTGACCAAAACTGCCATTTTTACAGAGTTTGCTTACTCAAAATCTTCAATTTTGACCAATTTCAGGCACAGAAATGACTTTAAACACCCTTATTTTAGTTGAAAAAGTAATAACTCACATCCAACCGTCATTTAAAGTCAAAAGATTAAATGTTAAAATTTCATCAATATTGACCATTTTTTCAACGTTCGACTGGTCCGGGGTCATCGTTTTTCATCAGAAAATTGATTTTTTGGACTCTACCAAAAATGATTCAAAATGTCATTTTGATCGGGCCTCATGTTGAATAACCACTTTTTAAACCCTCACAGTGACCAAAACTGCCATTTTTACAGAGTTTTGCTTACTCAAAATCTTCAATTTTGACCAATTTCAGGCACAGAAATGACTTTAAACACACTTATTTTAGTTGAAAAAGTAATAACTCACATCCAACCGTCATTTAAAGTCAAAAGATTAAATGTTAAAATTTCATCAATATTGACCATTTTTTCAACGTTCGACTGGTCCGGGGTCATCGTTTTTCATCAGAAAATTGATTTTTTGGACTCTACCAAAAATGATTCAAAATGTCATTTTGATCGGGCCTCATGTTGAAAAACCACTTTTTAAACCCTCACAGTGACCAAAATTGCCATTTTTACAGAGTTTTGCTTACTCAAAATCTTCAATTTTGACCAATTTCAGGCACAGAAATGACTTTAAACACACTTATTTTAGTTGAAAAAGTAATAACTCACATCCAACCGTCATTTAAAGTCAAAAGATTAAATGTTAAAATTTCATCAATATTGACCATTTTTTCAACGTTCGACTGGTCCGGGGTCATTGTTTTTCATCAGAAAATTGATTTTTTGGACTCTACCAAAAATGATTCAAAATGTCATTTGGATCGGGCCTCATGTTGAATAACCACTTTTTAAACCCTCACAGTGACCAAAACTGCCATTTTTACAGAGTTTTGCTTACTCAAAATCTTCAATTTTGACCAATTTCAGGCACAGAAATGACTTTAAACACACTTATTTTAGTTGAAAAAGTAATAACTCACATCCAACCGTCATTTAAAGTCAAAAGATTAAATGTTAAAATTTCATCAATATTGACCATTTTTTCAACGTTCGACTGGTCCGGGGTCATCGTTTTTCATCAGAAAATGGATTTTTTGGACTCTACCAAAAATGATTCAAAATGTCATTTGGATCGGGCCTCATGTTGAATAACCACTTTTTAAACCCTCACAATGACCAAAACTGCCATTTTTACAGAGTTTTGCTTACTCAAAATCTTCAATTTTGACCAATTTCAGGCACAGAAATGACTTTAAACACACTTATTTTAGTTGAAAAAGTAATAACTCACATCCAACCGTCATTTAAAGTCAAAAGATTAAATGTTAAAATTTCATCAATATTGACCATTTTTTCAACGTTCGACTGGTCCGGGGTCATCGTTTTTCATCAGAAAATTGATTTTTTGGACTCTACCAAAAATGATTCAAAATGTCATTTGGATCGGGCCTCATGTTGAATAACCACTTTTTAAACCCTCACAGTGACCAAAATTGCCATTTTTACAGAGTTTTGCTTACTCAAAATCTTCAATTTTGACCAATTTCAGGCACAGAAATGACTTTAAACACACTTATTTTAGTTGAAAAAGTAATAACTCACATCCAACCGTCATTTAAAGTCAAAAGATTAAATGTTAAAATTTCATCAATATTGACCATTTTTTCAACGTTCGACTGGTCCGGGGTCATCGTTTTTCATCAGAAAATTGATTTTTTGGACTCTACCAAAAATGATTCAAAATGTCATTTGGATCGGGCCTCATGTTGAATAACCACTTTTTAAACCCTCACAGTGACCAAAATTGCCATTTTTACAGAGTTTTGCTTACTCAAAATCTTCAATTTTGACCAATTTCAGGCACAGAAATGACTTTAAACACACTTATTTTAGTTGAAAAAGTAATAACTCACATCCAACCGTCATTTAAAGTCAAAAGATTAAATGTTAAAATTTCATCAATATTGACCATTTTTTCAACGTTCGACTGGTCCGGGGTCATCGTTTTTCATCAGAAAATTGATTTTTTGGACTCTACCAAAAATGATTCAAAATGTCATTTTGATCGGGCCTCATGTTGAATAACCACTTTTTAAACCCTCACAGTGACCAAAACTGCCATTTTTACAGAGTTTTGCTTACTCAAAATCTTCAATTTTGACCAATTTCAGGCACAGAAATGACTTTAAACACACTTATTTTAGTTGAAAAAGTAATAACTCACAACCAACCATCATTTAAAGTCAAAAGATTAAATGTTAAAATTTCATCAATATTGACCATTTTTTCAACGTTCGACTGGTCCGGGGTCATCGTTTTTCATCAGAAAATTGATTTTTTGGACTCTACCAAAAATTATTCAAAATGTCATTTGGATCGGGCCTCATGTTGAATAACCACTTTTTAAACCCTCACAGTGACCAAAACTGCCATTTTTACAGAGTTTTGCTTACTCAAAATCTTCAATTTTGACCAATTTCAGGCACAGAAATGACTTTAAACACACTTATTTTAGTTGAAAAAGTAATAACTCACATCCAACCGTCATTTAAAGTCAAAAGATTAAATGTTAAAATTTCATCAATATTGACCATTTTTTCAACGTTCGACTGGTCCGGGGTCATCGTTTTTCATCAGAAAATTGATTTTTTGGACTCTACCAAAAATGATTCAACATGTCATTTGGATCAGGCCTCATGTTGAATAACCACTTTTTAAACCCTCACAGTGACCAAAATTGCCATTTTTAGCTTACTCAAAATCTTCAATTTTGACCAATTTCAGGCACAGAAATGACTTTAAACACACTTATTTTAGTTGAAAAAGTAATAACTCACATCCAACCGTCATTTAAAGTCAAAAGATTAAATGTTAAAATTTCATCAATATTGACCATTTTTTCAACGTTCGACTGGTCCGGGGTCATCGTTTTTCATCAGAAAATTGATTTTTTGGACTCTACCAAAAATGATTCAAAATGTCATTTTGATCGGGCCTCATGTTGAAAAACCACTTTTTAAACCCTCACAGTGACCAAAATTGCCATTTTTACAGAGTTTTGCTTACTCAAAATCTTCAATTTTGACCAATTTCAGGCACAGAAATGACTTTAAACACACTTATTTTAGTTGAAAAAGTAATAACTCACATCCAACCGTCATTTAAAGTCAAAAGATTAAATGTTAAAATTTCATCAATATTGACCATTTTTTCAACGTTCAACTGGTCCGGGGTCATCGTTTTTCATCAGAAAATGGATTTTTTGGACTCTACCAAAAATGATTCGAAATGTCATTTGGATCGGGCCTCATGTTGAATAACCACTTTTTAAACCCTCACAGTGACCAAAACTGCCATTTTTACAGAGTTTTGCTTACTCAAAATCTTCAATTTTGACCAATTTCAGGCACAGAAATGACTTTAAACACACTTATTTTAGTTGAAAAAGTAATAACTCACATCCAACCGTCATTTAAAGTCAAAAGATTAAATGTTAAAATTTCATCAATATTGACCATTTTTTCAAAGTTCGACTGGTCCGGGGTCATCGTTTTTCATCAGAAAATTGATTTTTTGGACTCTACCAAAAATGATTCAAAATGTCATTTGGATCGGGCCTCATGTTGAATAACCACTTTTTAAACCCTCACAGTGACCAAAATTGCCATTTTTACAGAGTTTTGCTTACTCAAAATCTTCAATTTTGACCAATTTCAGGCACAGAAATGACTTTAAACACACTTATTTTAGTTGAAAAAGTAATAACTCACATCCAACCGTCATTTAAAGTCAAAAGATTAAATGTTAAAATTTCATCAATATTGACCATTTTTTCAACGTTCGACTGGTCCGGGGTCATCGTTTTTCATCAGAAAATTGATTTTTTGGACTCTACCAAAAATGATTCAAAATGTCATTTGGATCGGGCCTCATGTTGAATAACCACTTTTTAAACCCTCACAGTGACCAAAATTGCCATTTTTACAGAGTTTTGCTTACTCAAAATCTTCAATTTTGACCAATTTCAGGCACAGAAATGACTTTAAACACACTTATTTTAGTTGAAAAAGTAATAACTCACATCCAACCGTCATTTAAAGTCAAAAGATTAAATGTTAAAATTTCATCAATATTGACCATTTTTTCAACGTTCGACTGGTCCGGGGTCATCGTTTTTCATCAGAAAATGGATTTTTTGGACTCTACCAAAAATGATTCAAAATGTCATTTGGATCGGGCCTCATGTTGAATAACCACTTTTTAAACCCTGACAGTGACCAAAACTGCCATTTTTACAGAGTTTTGCTTACTCAAAATCTTCAATTTTGACCAATTTCAGGCACAGAAATGACTTTAAACACACTTATTTTAGTTGAAAAAGTAATAACTCACATCCAACCGTCATTTAAAGTCAAAAGATTAAATGTTAAAATTTCATCAATATTGACCATTTTTTCAAAGTTCGACTGGTCCGGGGTCATCGTTTTTCATCAGAAAATTGATTTTTTGGACTCTACCAAAAATGATTCAAAATGTCATTTGGATCGGGCCTCATGTTGAATAACCACTTTTTAAACCGTCACAGTGACCAAAATTGCCATTTTTACAGAGTTTTGCTTACTCAAAATCTTCAATTTTGACCAATTTCAGGCACAGAAATGACTTTAAACACACTTATTTTAGTTGAAAAAGTAATAACTCACATCCAACCGTCATTTAAAGTCAAAAGATTAAATGTTAAAATTTCATCAATATTGACCATTTTTTCAACGTTCGACTGGTCCGGGGTCATTGTTTTTCATCAGAAAATTGATTTTTTGGACTCTACCAAAAATGATTCAAAATGTCATTTGGATCGGGCCTCATGTTGAATAACCACTTTTTAAACCCTCACAGTGACCAAAACTGCCATTTTTACAGAGTTTTGCTTACTCAAAATCTTCAATTTTGACCAATTTCAGGCACAGAAATGACTTTAAACACACTTATTTTAGTTGAAAAAGTAATAACTCACATCCAACCGTCATTTAAAGTCAAAAGATTAAATGTTAAAATTTCATCAATATTGACCATTTTTTCAACGTTCGACTGGTCCGGGGTCATCGTTTTTCATCAGAAAATTGATTTTTTGGACTCTACCAAAAATGATTCAAAATGTCATTTTGATCGGGCCTCATGTTGAAAAACCACTTTTTAAACCCTCACAGTGACCAAAATTGCCATTTTTACAGAGTTTTGCTTACTCAAAATCTTCAATTTTGACCAATTTCAGGCACAGAAATGACTTTAAACACACTTATTTTAGTTGAAAAAGTAATAACTCACATCCAACCGTCATTTAAAGTCAAAAGATTAAATGTTAAAATTTCATCAATATTGACCATTTTTTCAACGTTCGACTGGTCCGGGGTCATCGTTTTTCATCAGAAAATTGATTTTTTGGACTCTACCAAAAATGATTCGAAATGTCATTTTGATCGGGCCTCATGTTGAATAACCACTTTTTAAACCCTCACAGTGACCAAAACTGCCATTTTTACAGAGTTTTGCTTACTCAAAATCTTCAATTTTGACCAATTTCAGGCACAGAAATGACTTTAAACACACTTATTTTAGTTGAAAAAGTAATAACTCACAACCAACCATCATTTAAAGTCAAAAGATTAAATGTTAAAATTTCATCAATATTGACCATTTTTTCAACGTTCGACTGGTCCGGGGTCATCGTTTTTCATCAGAAAATTGATTTTTTGGACTCTACCAAAAATTATTCAAAATGTCATTTGGATCGGGCCTCATGTTGAATAACCACTTTTTAAACCCTCACAGTGACCAAAACTGCCATTTTTACAGAGTTTTGCTTACTCAAAATCTTCAATTTTGACCAATTTCAGGCACAGAAAATGACTTTAAACACACTTATTTTAGTTGAAAAAGTAATAACTCACATCCAACCGTCATTTAAAGTCAAAAGATTAAATGTTAAAATTTCATCAATATTGACCATTTTTTCAAAGTTCGACTGGTCCGGGGTCATCGTTTTTCATCAGAAAATTGATTTTTTGGACTCTACCAAAAATGATTCAAAATGTCATTTGGATCGGGCCTCATGTTGAATAACCACTTTTTAAACCCTCACAGTGACCAAAATTGCCATTTTTACAGAGTTTTGCTTACTCAAAATCTTCAATTTTGACCAATTTCAGGCACAGAAATGACTTTAAACACACTTATTTTAGTTGAAAAAGTAATAACTCACATCCAACCGTCATTTAAAGTCAAAAGATTAAATGTTAAAATTTCATCAATATTGACCATTTTTTCAACGTTCGACTGGTCCGGGGTCATCGTTTTTCATCAGAAAATTGATTTTTTGGACTCTACCAAAAATGATTCAAAATGTCATTTGGATCGGGCCTCATGTTGAATAACCACTTTTTAAACCCTCACAGTGACCAAAATTGCCATTTTTACAGAGTTTTGCTTACTCAAAATCTTCAATTTTGACCAATTTCAGGCACAGAAATGACTTTAAACACACTTATTTTAGTTGGAAAAGTAATAACTCACATCCAACCGTCATTTAAAGTCAAAAGATTAAATGTTAAAATTTCATCAATATTGACCATTTTTTTCAACGTTCGACTGGTCCGGGGTCATCGTTTTTCATCAGAAAATGGATTTTTTGGACTCTACCAAAAATGATTCAAAATGTCATTTGGATCGGGCCTCATGTTGAATAACCACTTTTTAAACCCTCACAGTGACCAAAACTGCCATTTTTACAGAGTTTTGCTTACTCAAAATCTTCAATTTTGACCAATTTCAGGCACAGAAATGACTTTAAACACACTTATTTTAGTTGAAAAAGTAATAACTCACATCCAACCGTCATTTAAAGTCAAAAGATTAAATGTTAAAATTTCATCAATATTGACCATTTTTTCAAAGTTCGACTGGTCCGGGGTCATCGTTTTTCATCAGAAAATTGATTTTTTGGACTCTACCAAAAATGATTCAAAATGTCATTTGGATCGGGCCTCATGTTGAATAACCACTTTTTAAACCGTCACAGTGACCAAAATTGCCATTTTTACAGAGTTTTGCTTACTCAAAATCTTCAATTTTTGACCAATTTCAGGCACAGAAATGACTTTAAACACACTTATTTTAGTTGAAAAAGTAATAACTCACATCCAACCGTCATTTAAAGTCAAAAGATTAAATGTTAAAATTTCATCAATATTGACCATTTTTTCAACGTTCGACTGGTCCGGGGTCATTGTTTTTCATCAGAAAATTGATTTTTTGGACTCTACCAAAAATGATTCAAAATGTCTGGATCGGGCCTCATGTTGAATAACCACTTTTTAAACCCTCACAGTGACCAAAACTGCCATTTTTACAGAGTTTTGCTTACTCAAAATCTTCAATTTTGACCAATTTCAGGCACAGAAATGACTTTAAACACACTTATTTTAGTTGAAAAAGTAATAACTCACATCCAACCGTCATTTAAAGTCAAAAGATTAAATGTTAAAATTTCATCAATATTGACCATTTTTTCAACGTTCGACTGGTCCGGGGTCATCGTTTTTCATCAGAAAATTGATTTTTTGGACTCTACCAAAAATGATTCAAAATGTCATTTTGATCGGGCCTCATGTTGAAAAACCACTTTTTAAACCCTCACAGTGACCAAAATTGCCATTTTTACAGAGTTTTGCTTACTCAAAATCTTCAATTTTGACCAATTTCAGGCACAGAAATGACTTTAAACACACTTATTTTAGTTGAAAAAGTAATAACTCACATCCAACCGTCATTTAAAGTCAAAAGATTAAATGTTAAAATTTCATCAATATTGACCATTTTTTCAACGTTCGACTGGTCCGGGGTCATCGTTTTTCATCAGAAAATTGATTTTTTGGACTCTACCAAAAATGATTCGAAATGTCATTTTGATCGGGCCTCATGTTGAATAACCACTTTTTAAACCCTCACAGTGACCAAAACTGCCATTTTTACAGAGTTTTGCTTACTCAAAATCTTCAATTTTGACCAATTTCAGGCACAGAAATGACTTTAAACACACTTATTTTAGTTGAAAAAGTAATAACTCACATCCAACCATCATTTAAAGTCAAAAGATTAAATGTTAAAATTTCATCAATATTGACCATTTTTTCAACGTTCGACTGGTCCGGGGTCATCGTTTTTCATCAGAAAATTGATTTTTTGGACTCTACCAAAAATTATTCAAAATGTCATTTGGATCGGGCCTCATGTTGAATAACCACTTTTTAAACCCTCACAGTGACCAAAACTGCCATTTTTACAGAGTTTTGCTTACTCAAAATCTTCAATTTTGACCAATTTCAGGCACAGAAATGACTTTAAACACACTTATTTTAGTTGAAAAAGTAATAACTCACATCCAACCGTCATTTAAAGTCAAAAGATTAAATGTTAAAATTTCATCAATATTGACCATTTTTTCAACGTTCGACTGGTCCGGGGTCATCGTTTTTCATCAGAAAATTGATTTTTTGGACTCTACCAAAAATGATTCAACATGTCATTTGGATCAGGCCTCATGTTGAATAACCACTTTTTAAACCCTCACAGTGACCAAAATTGCCATTTTTAGCTTACTCAAAATCTTCAATTTTGACCAATTTCAGGCACAGAAATGACTTTAAACACACTTATTTTAGTTGAAAAAGTAATAACTCACATCCAACCGTCATTTAAAGTCAAAAGATTAAATGTTAAAATTTCATCAATATTGACCATTTTTTCAACGTTCGACTGTCCGGGGTCATCGTTTTTCATCAGAAAATTGATTTTTTGGACTCTACCAAAAATGATTCAAAATGTCATTTTGATCGGGCCTCATGTTGAAAAACCACTTTTTAAACCCTCACAGTGACCAAAATTGCCATTTTTACAGAGTTTTGCTTACTCAAAATCTTCAATTTTGACCAATTTCAGGCACAGAAATGACTTTAAACACACTTATTTTAGTTGAAAAAGTAATAACTCACATCCAACCGTCATTTAAAGTTAAAAGATTAAATGTTAAAATTTCATCAATATTGACCATTTTTTCAACGTTCAACTGGTCCGGGGTCATCGTTTTTCATCAGAAAATGGATTTTTTGGACTCTACCAAAAATGATTCGAAATGTCATTTGGATCGGGCCTCATGTTGAATAACCACTTTTTAAACCCTCACAGTGACCAAAACTGCCATTTTTACAGAGTTTTGCTTACTCAAAATCTTCAATTTTGACCAATTTCAGGCACAGAAATGACTTTAAACACACTTATTTTAGTTGAAAAAGTAATAACTCACATCCAACCGTCATTTAAAGTCAAAAGATTAAATGTTAAAATTTCATCAATATTGACCATTTTTTCAAAGTTCGACTGGTCCGGGGTCATCGTTTTTCATCAGAAAATTGATTTTTTGGACTCTACCAAAAATGATTCAAAATGTCATTTGGATCGGGCCTCATGTTGAATAACCACTTTTTAAACCCTCACAGTGACCAAAATTGCCATTTTTACAGAGTTTTGCTTACTCAAAATCTTCAATTTTGACCAATTTCAGGCACAGAAATGACTTTAAACACACTTATTTTAGTTGAAAAAGTAATAACTCACATCCAACCGTCATTTAAAGTCAAAAGATTAAATGTTAAAATTTCATCAATATTGACCATTTTTTCAACGTTCGACTGGTCCGGGGTCATCGTTTTTCATCAGAAAATTGATTTTTTGGACTCTACCAAAAATGATTCAAAATGTCATTTGGATCGGGCCTCATGTTGAATAACCACTTTTTAAACCCTCACAGTGACCAAAATTGCCATTTTTACAGAGTTTTGCTTACTCAAAATCTTCAATTTTGACCAATTTCAGGCACAGAAATGACTTTAAACACACTTATTTTAGTTGAAAAAGTAATAACTCACATCCAACCGTCATTTAAAGTCAAAAGATTAAATGTTAAAATTTCATCAATATTGACCATTTTTTCAACGTTCGACTGGTCCGGGGTCATCGTTTTTCATCAGAAAATGGATTTTTTGGACTCTACCAAAATGATTCAAAATGTCATTTGGATCGGGCCTCATGTTGAATAACCACTTTTTAAACCCTCACAGTGACCAAAACTGCCATTTTTACAGAGTTTTGCTTACTCAAAATCTTCAATTTTGACCAATTTCAGGCACAGAAATGACTTTAAACACACTTATTTTAGTTGAAAAAGTAATAACTCACATCCAACCGTCATTTAAAGTCAAAAGATTAAATGTTAAAATTTCATCAATATTGACCATTTTTCAAAGTTCGACTGGTCCGGGGTCATCGTTTTTCATCAGAAAATTGATTTTTTGGACTCTACCAAAAATGATTCAAAATGTCATTTGGATCGGGCCTCATGTTGAATAACCACTTTTTAAAACCGTCACAGTGACCAAAATTGCCATTTTTACAGAGTTTTGCTTACTCAAAATCTTCAATTTTGACCAATTTCAGGCACAGAAATGACTTTAAACACACTTATTTTAGTTGAAAAAGTAATAACTCACATCCAACCGTCATTTAAAGTCAAAAGATTAAATGTTAAAATTTCATCAATATTGACCATTTTTTTCAACGTTCGACTGGTCCGGGGTCATTGTTTTTCATCAGAAAAATTGATTTTTTGGACTCTACCAAAAATGATTCAAAATGTCATTTGGATCGGGCCTCATGTTGAATAACCACTTTTTAAACCCTCACAGTGACCAAAACTGCCATTTTTACAGAGTTTTGCTTACTCAAAATCTTCAATTTTGACCAATTTCAGGCACAGAAATGACTTTAAACACACTTATTTTAGTTGAAAAAGTAATAACTCACATCCAACCGTCATTTAAAGTCAAAAGATTAAATGTAAAAATTCATCAATATTGACCATTTTTTCAACGTTCGACTGGTCCGGGGTCATCGTTTTTTCATCAGAAAATTGATTTTTGGACTCTACCAAAAATGATTCAAAATGTCATTTTGATCGGGCCTCATGTTGAAAAACCACTTTTTAAACCCTCACAGTGACCAAAATTGCCATTTTTACAGAGTTTTGCTTACTCAAAATCTTCAATTTTGACCAATTTCAGGCACAGAAAGACTTTAAAACACTTATTTTAGTTGAAAAAGTAATAACTCACATCCAACGTCATTTAAAGTCAAAAGATTAAATGTTAAAATTTCATCAATATTGACCATTTTTTCAACGTTCAACTGGTCCGGGGTCATCGTTTTTCATCAGAAAATGGATTTTTTGGACTCCTACCAAAAATGATTCGAAATGTCATTTGGATCGGGCCTCATGTTGAATAACCACTTTTTAAACCCTCACAGTGACCAAAACTGCCATTTTACAGAGTTTTGCTTACTCAAAATCTTCAATTTTGACCAATTTCAGGCACAGAAATGACTTTAAACACACTTATTTTAGTTGAAAAAAGTAATAACTCACATCCAACCGTCATTTAAAGTCAAAAGATTAAATGTTAAAATTTCATCAATATTGACCATTTTTTCAAAGTTCGACTGGTCCGGGTCATCGTTTTTCATCAGAAAATTGATTTTTTGGACTCTACCAAAAATGATTCAAAATGTCATTTGGATCGGGCCTCATGTTGAATAACCACTTTTTAAACCCTACAGTGACCAAAATTGCCATTTTAACAGAGTTTTGCTTACTCAAAATCTTCAATTTTGACCAATTTCAGGCACAGAAATGACTTTAAACACACTTATTTTAGTTGAAAAAGTAATAACTCACATCCAACCGTCATTTAAAGTCAAAAGATTAAATGTTAAAATTTCATCAATATTGACCATTTTTTCAACGTTCGACTGGTCCGGGGTCATCGTTTTTTCATCAGAAAATTGATTTTTTGGACTCTACCAAAAATGATTCAAAATGTCATTTGGATCGGGCCTCATGTTGAATAACCACTTTTTAAACCCTCACAGTGACCAAAATTGCCATTTTTACAGAGTTTTGCTTACTCAAAATCTTCAATTTTGACCAATTTCAGGCACAGAAATGACTTTAAACACACTTATTTAGTTGAAAAAGTAATAACTCACATCCAACCGTCATTTAAAGTCAAAAGATTAAATGTTAAAATTTCATCAATATTGACCATTTTTTCAACGTTCGACTGGTCCGGGGTCATCGTTTTTCATCAGAAAATGGATTTTTTGGACTCTACCAAAAATGATTCAAAATGTCATTTGGATCGGGCCTCATGTTGAATAACCACTTTTAAACCCTCACAGTGACCAAAACTGCCATTTTTACAGAGTTTTGCTTACTCAAAATCTTCAATTTTGACCATTTCAGGCACAGAAATGACTTTAAACACACTTATTTTTAGTTGAAAAAGTAATAACTCACATCCAACCTTCATTTAAAGTCAAAAGATTAAATGTTAAAATTTCATCAATATTGACCATTTTTTCAAAGTTCGACTGGTCCGGGGTCATCGTTTTCATCAGAAAATTGATTTTTTGGACTCTACCAAAAATGATTCAAAATGTCATTTGGATCGGGCCTCATGTTGAATAACCACTTTTTAAACCGTCACAGTGACCAAAATTGCCATTTTTACAGAGTTTTGCTTACTCAAAATCTCAATTTTGACCAATTTCAGGCACAGAAATGACTTTAAACACACTTATTTTAGTTGAAAAAGTAATAACTCACATCCAACCGTCATTTAAAGTCCAAAGATTAAATGTTAAAATTTCATCAATATTGACCATTTTTTCAACGTTCGACTGGTCCGGGGTCATTGTTTTCATCAGAAAATTGATTTTTTGGACTCTACCAAAAATGATTCAAAATGTCATTTGATCGGGCCTCATGTTGATAACCACTTTTTAAACCCTCACAGTGACCAAAACTGCCATTTTTACAGAGTTTTGCTTACTCAAAATCTTCAATTTTGACCAATTTCAGGCACAGAAATGACTTTAAAACACACTTATTTAGTTGAAAAAGTAATAACTCACATCCAACCGTCATTTAAAGTCAAAGATTAAATGTTAAAATTTCATCAATATTGACCATTTTTTCAACGTTCGACTGTCCGGGGTCATCGTTTTTCATCAGAAAATGGATTTTTTGGACTCTACCAAAAATGATTCAAAATGTCATTTTGATCGGGCCTCATGTTGAAAAACCACTTTTTAAACCCTCACAGTGACCAAAATTGCCATTTTTACAGAGTTTTGCTTACTCAAAATCTTCAATTTTGACCAATTTCAGGCACAGAATGACTTTAAACACACTTATTTTAGTTGAAAAAGTAATTAACTCACATCCAACCGTCATTTAAAGTCAAAAGATTAAATGTTAAAATTTCATCAATATTGACCATTTTTTCAACGTTCAACTGGTCCGGGGTCATCGTTTTTCATCAGAAAATGGATTTTTTGGACTCTAACCAAAAATGATTCGAAATGTCATTTGGATCGGGCCTCATGTTGAATAACCACTTTTTAAACCCTCACAGTGACCAAAACTGCCATTTTACAGAGTTTTGCTTACTCAAAATCTTCATTTTGACCAATTTCAGGCACAGAAATGACTTTAAACACACTTATTTTAGTTGAAAAAGTAATAACTCACATCCAACCATCATTTAAAGTCAAAAGATTAAATGTTAAAATTTCATCAATATTGACCATTTTTTCAAAGTTCGACTGGTCCGGGGTCATTCGTTTTTCATCAGAAAATTGATTTTTTGGACTCTACCAAAAATGATTCAAATGTCATTTGGATCGGGCCTCATGTTGAATAACCACTTTTTAAACCCTCACAGTGACCAAAATTGCCATTTTTACAGAGTTTTGCTTACTCAAAATCTTCAATTTTGACCAATTTCAGGCACAGAAATGACTTTAAACACACTTATTTTAGTTGAAAAAGTAATAACTCACATCCAAACCGTCATTTAAAGTCAAAAGATTAAATGTTAAAATTTCATCAATATTGACCATTTTTTCAACGTTCGACTGTCCGGGGTCATCGTTTTCATCAGAAAATGGATTTTTTGGACTCTACCAAAAATGATTCAAAATGTCATTTGGATCGGGCCTCATGTTGAATAACCACTTTTTAAACCCTCACAGTGACCAAAACTGCCATTTTTACAGAGTTTTGCTTACTCAAAATCTTCAATTTTGACCAATTTCAGGCACAGAAATGACTTTAAACACACTTATTTTAGTTGAAAAAGTAATAACTCACATCCAACCGTCATTTAAAGTCAAAAGATTAAATGTTAAAATTTCATCAATATTGACCATTTTTTCAAGTTCGACTGGTCCGGGGTCATCGTTTTTCATCAGAAAATTGATTTTTTGACTCTACCAAAAATGATTCAAAATGTCATTTGGATCGGGCCTCATGTTGAATAACCACTTTTTAAACCGTCACAGTGACCAAAATTGCCATTTTTACAGAGTTTTGCTTACTCAAAATCTCAATTTTGACCAATTTCAGGCACAGAAATGACTTTAAACACACTTATTTAGTTGAAAAAGTAATAACTCACATCCAAACCGTCATTTAAAGTCAAAAGATTAAATGTTAAAAATTTCATCAATATTGACCATTTTTTCAAAGTTCGACTGGTCCGGGGTCATCGTTTTTCATCAGAAAATTGATTTTTTGGACTCTACCAAAAATGATTCAAAATGTCATTTGGATCGGGCCTCATGTTGAATAACCACTTTTTAAACCGTCACAGTTGACCAAAATTGCCATTTTTACAGAGTTTTGCTTACTCAAAATCTTCATTTTGACAATTTCAGGCACAGAAATGACTTTAAAACACACTTATTTTAGTTGAAAAAGTAATAACTCACATCCAACCGTCATTTAAAGTCAAAGATTAAATGTTAAAATTTCATCAATATTGACCATTTTTTCAACGTTCGACTGGTCCGGGGTCATTGTTTTTCATCAGAAAATTGATTTTTTGGACTCTACCAAAATGATTCAAAATGTCATTTGGATCGGGCCTCATGTTGAATAACCACTTTTTAAACCCTCACAGTGACCAAAACTGCCATTTTTACAGAGTTTTGCTTACTCAAAATCTTCAATTTTGACCAATTTCAGGCACAGAAAGACTTTAAACACACTTATTTTAGTTGAAAAAGTAATAACTCACATCCAACCGTCATTTAAAGTCAAAAGATTAAATGTTAAAATTTCATCAATATTGACCATTTTTTCAACGTTCGACTGGTCCGGGGTCATCGTTTTTCATCAGAAATGGATTTTTTGGACTCTACCAAAAAATGATTCAAAATGTCATTTGGATCGGGCCTCATGTTGAATAACCACTTTTTAAACCCTCACAGTGACCAAACTGCCATTTTTACAGAGTTTTGCTTACTCAAAATCTTCAATTTTGACCAATTTTCAGGCACAGAAATGACTTTAAACACACTTATTTTAGTTGAAAAAGTAATAACTCACATCCAACCGTCATTTAAAGTCAAAAGATAAATGTTAAAATTTCATCAATATTGACCATTTTTTCAACGTTCGACTGGTCCGGGTCATCGTTTTTCATCAGAAAATTGATTTTTTGGACTCTACCAAAAAATGATCAAAATTCATTTGGATCGGGCCTCATGTTGAATAACCACTTTTTAAACCCTCACAGTGACCAAAATTGCCATTTTTACAGAGTTTTGCTTACTCAAAATCTTCAATTTTGACCAATTTCAGGCACAGAAATGACTTTAAACACACTTATTTTAGTTGAAAAAGTAATAACTCACATCCAACCGTCATTTAAAGTCAAAAGATTAAATGTTAAAATTTCATCAATATTGACCATTTTTTCAACGTTCGACTGGTCCGGGGTCATCGTTTTTCATCAGAAAATTGATTTTTTGGACTCTACAAAAATGATTCAAATGTCATTTGGATCGGGCCTCATGTTGAATAACCACTTTTTAAACCGTCACAGTGACCAAAATTGCCATTTTTACAGAGTTTTGCTTACTCAAAATCTTCAATTTTGACCAATTTCAGGCACAGAAATGACTTTAAACACACTTATTTTAGTTGAAAAAGTAATAACTCACATCCAACCGTCATTTAAAGTCAAAAGATTAAATGTTAAAATTTCATCAATATGACCATTTTTTCAACGTTCGACTGGTCCGGGGTCATCGTTTTTCATCAGAAAATTGATTTTTTGGACTCTACCAAAAATGATTCAAAATGTCATTTGGATCGGGCCTCATGTTGAATAACCACTTTTTAAACCCTCAAGTGACCAAAACTGCCATTTTTACAGAGTTTTGCTTACTCAAAATCTTCAATTTTGACCAATTTCAGGCACAGAAATGACTTTAAACACACTTATTTTAGTTGAAAAAGTAATAACTCACATCCAACCGTCATTTAAAGTCAAAAGATTAAATGTTAAAATTTCATCAATATTGACCATTTTTTCAACGTTCGACTGGTCCGGGGTCATCGTTTTTCATCAGAAAATTGATTTTTTGGACTCTACCAAAAATGATTCAAAATGTCATTTGGATCGGGCCTCATGTTGAATAACCACTTTTTAAACCCTCACAGTGACCAAAACTGCCATTTTTACAGAGTTTTGCTTACTCAAAATCTTCAATTTTGACCAATTTCAGGCACAGAAATGACTTTAAACACACTTATTTTAGTTGAAAAAGTAATAACTCACATCCAACCGTCATTTAAAGTCAAAAGATTAAATGTTAAAATTTCATCAATATTGACCATTTTTTCAACGTTCGACTGGTCCGGGGTCATTGTTTTTCATCAGAAAATGGATTTTTTGGACTCTACCAAAAATGATTCAAAATGTCATTTGGATCGGGCCTCATGTTGAATAACCACTTTTTAAACCCTCACAGTGACCAAAACTGCCATTTTTACAGAGTTTTGCTTACTCAAAATCTTCAATTTTGACCAATTTCAGGCACAGAAATGACTTTAAACACACTTATTTTAGTTGAAAAAGTAATAACTCACATCCAACCGTCATTTAAAGTCAAAAGATTGAATGTTAAAATTTCATCAATATTGACCATTTTTTCAACGTTCGACTGGTCCGGGGTCATCGTTTTTCATCAGAAAATGGATTTTTTGGACTCTACCAAAAATGATTCAAAATGTCATTTGGATCGGGCCTCATGTTGAATAACCACTTTTTAAACCCTCACAGTGACCAAAACTGCCATTTTTACAGAGTTTTGCTTACTCAAAATCTTCAATTTTGACCAATTTCAGGCACAGAAATGACTTTAAACACACTTATTTTAGTTGAAAAAGTAATAACTCACATCCAACCATCATTTAAAGTCAAAAGATTAAATGTTAAAATTTCATGAATATTGACCATTTTTTCAAAGTTCGACTGGTCCGGGGTCATCGTTTTTCATCAGAAAATTGATTTTTTGGACTCTACCAAAAATGATTCAAAATGTCATTTGGATCGGGCCTCATGTTGAATAACCACTTTTTAAACCCTCACAGTGACCAAAATTGCCATTTTTACAGAGTTTTGCTTACTCAAAATCTTCAATTTTGACCAATTTCAGGCACAGAAATGACTTTAAACACACTTATTTTAGTTGAAAAAGTAATAACTCACATCCAACCGTCATTTAAAGTCAAAAGATTAAATGTTAAAATTTCATCAATATTGACCATTTTTTCAACGTTCGACTGGTCCGGGGTCATCGTTTTTCATCAGAAAATTGATTTTTTGGACTCTACCAAAAATGATTCAAAATGTCATTTGGATCGGGCCTCATGTTGAATAACCACTTTTTAAACCGTCACAGTGACCAAAATTGCCATTTTTACAGAGTTTTGCTTACTCAAAATCTTCAATTTTGACCAATTTCAGGCACAGAAATGACTTTAAACAAGCTTATTTTAGTTGAAAAAGTAATAACTCACATCCAACCGTCATTTAAAGTCAAAAGATTAAATGTTAAAATTTCATCAATATTGACCATTTTTTCAACGTTCGACTGGTCCGGGGTCATCGTTTTTCATCAGAAAATTGATTTTTTGGACTCTACCAAAATGATTCAAAATGTCATTTTGATCGGGCCTCATGTTGAATAACCACTTTTCAAACCCTCACAGTGACCAAAACTGCCATTTTTACAGAGTTTTGCTTACTCAAAATCTTTAATTTTGACCAATTTCAGGCACAGAAATGACTTTAAACACACTTATTTTAGTTGAAAAAGTAATAACTCACATCCAACCGTCATTTAAAGTCAAAAGATTAAATGTTAAAATTTCATCAATATTGACCATTTTTTCAACGTTCGACTGGTCCGGGGTCATCGTTTTTCATCAGAAAATGGATTTTTTGGACTCTACCAAAAATGATTCAAAATGTCATTTGGATCGGGCCTCATGTTGAATAACCACTTTTTAAACCCTCACAGTGACCAAAACTGCCATTTTTACAGAGTTTTGCTTACTCAAAATCTTCAATTTTGACCAATTTCAGGCACAGAAATGACTTTAAACACACTTATTTTAGTTGAAAAAGTAATAACTCACATCCAACCGTCATTTAAAGTCAAAAGATTAAATGTTAAAATTTCATCAATATTGACCATTTTTTCAACGTTCGACTGGTCCGGGGTCATCGTTTTTCATCAGAAAATTGATTTTTTGGACTCTACCAAAAATGATTCAAAATGTCATTTGGATCGGGCCTCATGTTGAATAACCACTTTTTAAACCCTCACAGTGACCAAAACTGCCATTTTTACAGAGTTTTGCTTACTCAAAATCTTCAATTTTGACCAATTTCAGGCACAGAAATGACTTTAAACACACTTATTTTAGTTGAAAAAGTAATAACTCACATCCAACCGTCATTTAAAGTCAAAAGATTAAATATTAAAATGTCATCAATATTGACCATTTTTTCAACGTTCGACTGGTCCGGGGTCATCGTTTTTCATCAGAAAATGGATTTTTTGGACTCTAACAAAAATGATTCAAAATGTCATTTGGATCGGGCCTCATGTTGAATAACCACTTTTTAAACCCTCACAGTGACCAAAACTGCCATTTTTACAGAGTTTTGCTTACTCAAAATCTTCAATTTTGACCAATTTCAGGCACAGAAATGACTTTAAACACACTTATTTTAGTTGCAAAAGTAATAACTCACATCCAACCGTCATTTAAAGTCAAAAGATTAAATGTTAAAATTTCATCAATATTGACCATTTTTTCAACGTTCGACTGGTCCGGGGTCATCGTTTTTCATCAGAAAATTGATTTTTTGGACTCTACCAAAAATGATTCAAAATGTCATTTGGATCGGGCCTCATGTTGAATAACCACTTTTTAAACCCTCACAGTGACCAAAATTGCCATTTTTACAGAGTTTTGCTTACTCAAAATCTTCAATTTTGACCAATTTCAGGCACAGAAATGACTTTAAACACACTTATTTTAGTTGAAAAAGTAATAACTCACATCCAACCGTCATTTAAAGTCAAAAGATTAAATGTTAAAATTTCATCAATATTGACCATTTTTTCAACGTTCGACTGGTCCGGGGTCATCGTTTTTCATCAGAAAATTGATTTTTTGGACTCTACCAAAAATGATTCAAAATGTCATTTTGATCGGGCCTCATGTTGAATAACCACTTTTTAAACCCTCACAGTGACCAAAACTGCCATTTTTACAGAGTTTTGCTTACTCAAAATCTTCAATTTTGACCAATTTCAGGCACAGAAATGACTTTAAACACACTTATTTTAGTTGAAAAAGTAATAACTCACAACCAACCATCATTTAAAGTCAAAAGATTAAATGTTAAAATTTCATCAATATTGACCATTTTTTCAACGTTCGACTGGTCCGGGGTCATCGTTTTTCATCAGAAAATTGATTTTTTGGACTCTACCAAAAATTATTCAAAATGTCATTTGGATCGGGCCTCATGTTGAATAACCACTTTTTAAACCCTCACAGTGACCAAAACTGCCATTTTTACAGAGTTTTGCTTACTCAAAATCTTCAATTTTGACCAATTTCAGGCACAGAAATGACTTTAAACACACTTATTTTAGTTGAAAAAGTAATAACTCACATCCAACCGTCATTTAAAGTCAAAAGATTAAATGTTAAAATTTCATCAATATTGACCATTTTTTCAACGTTCGACTGGTCCGGGGTCATCGTTTTTCATCAGAAAATTGATTTTTTGGACTCTACCAAAAATGATTCAACATGTCATTTGGATCAGGCCTCATGTTGAATAACCACTTTTTAAACCCTCACAGTGACCAAAACTGCCATTTTTACAGTTTTGCTTACTCAAAATCTTCAATTTTGACCAATTTCAGGCACAGAAATGACTTTAAACACACTTATTTTAGTTGAAAAAGTGATAACTCACATCCAACCGTCATTTAAAGTCAAAAGATTAAATGTTAAAATTTCATCAATATTGACCATTTTTTCAACGTTCGACTGGTCCGGGGTCATCGTTTTTCATCAGAAAATTGATTTTTTGGACTCTACCAAAAATGATTCAAAATGTCATTTGGATCGGGCCTCATGTTGAATAACCACTTTTTAAACCCTCACAGTGACCAAAATTGCCATTTTTAGCTTACTCAAAATCTTCAATTTTGACCAATTTCAGGCACAGAAATGACTTTCAACACACTTATTTTAGTTGAAAAAGTAATAACTCACATCCAACCGTCATTTAAAGTCAAAAGATTAAATGTTAAAATTTCATCAATATTGACCATTTTTTCAACGTTCGACTGGTCCGGGGTCATCGTTTTTCATCAGAAAATTGATTTTTTGGACTCTACCAAAAATGATTCAAAATGTCATTTTGATCGGGCCTCATGTTGAAAAACCACTTTTTAAACCCTCACAGTGACCAAAATTGCCATTTTTACAGAGTTTTGCTTACTCAAAATCTTCAATTTTGACCAATTTCAGGCACAGAAATGACTTTAAACACACTTATTTTAGTTGAAAAAGTAATAACTCACATCCAACCGTCATTTAAAGTCAAAAGATTAAATGTTAAAATTTCATCAATATTGACCATTTTTTCAACGTTCAACTGGTCCGGGGTCATCGTTTTTCATCAGAAAATGGATTTTTTGGACTCTACCAAAAATGATTCGAAATGTCATTTGGATCGGGCCTCATGTTGAATAACCACTTTTTAAACCCTCACAGTGACCAAAACTGCCATTTTTACAGCGTTTTGCTTACTCAAAATCTTCAATTTTGACCAATTTCAGGCACAGAAATGACTTTAAACACACTTATTTTAGTTGAAAAAGTAATAACTCACATCCAACCGTCATTTAAAGTCAAAAGATTAAATGTTAAAATTTCATCAATATTGACCATTTTTTCAAAGTTCGACTGGTCCGGGGTCATCGTTTTTCATCAGAAAATTGATTTTTTGGACTCTACCAAAAATGATTCAAAATGTCATTTGGATCGGGCCTCATGTTGAATAACCACTTTTTAAACCCTCACAGTGACCAAAATTGCCATTTTTACAGAGTTTTGCTTACTCAAAATCTTCAATTTTGACCAATTTCAGGCACAGAAATGACTTTAAACACACTTATTTTAGTTGAAAAAGTAATAACTCACATCCAACCGTCATTTAAAGTCAAAAGATTAAATGTTAAAATTTCATCAATATTGACCATTTTTTCAACGTTCGACTGGTCCGGGGTCATCGTTTTTCATCAGAAAATTGATTTTTTGGACTCTACCAAAAATGATTCAAAATGTCATTTGGATCGGGCCTCATGTTGAATAACCACTTTTTAAACCCTCACAGTGACCAAAATTGCCATTTTTACAGAGTTTTGCTTACTCAAAATCTTCAATTTTGACCAATTTCAGGCACAGAAATGACTTTAAACACACTTATTTTAGTTGAAAAAGTAATAACTCACATCCAACCGTCATTTAAAGTCAAAAGATTAAATGTTAAAATTTCATCAATATTGACCATTTTTTCAACGTTCGACTGGTCCGGGGTCATCGTTTTTCATCAGAAAATGGATTTTTTGGACTCTACCAAAAATGATTCAAAATGTCATTTGGATCGGGCCTCTTGTTGAATAACCACTTTTTAAACCCTCACAGTGACCAAAACTGCCATTTTTACAGAGTTTTGCTTACTCAAAATCTTCAATTTTGACCAATTTCAGGCACAGAAATGACTTTAAACACACTTATTTTAGTTGAAAAAGTAATAACTCACATCCAACCGTCATTTAAAGTCAAAAGATTAAATGTTAAAATTTCATCAATATTGACCATTTTTTCAAAGTTCGACTGGTCCGGGGTCATCGTTTTTCATCAGAAAATTGATTTTTTGGACACTACCAAAAATGATTCAAAATGTCATTTGGATCGGGCCTCATGTTGAATAACCACTTTTTAAACCGTCACAGTGACCAAAATTGCCATTTTTACAGAGTTTTGCTTACTCAAAATCTTCAATTTTGACCAATTTCAGGCACAGAAATGACTTTAAACACACTTATTTTAGTTGAAAAAGTAATAACTCACATCCAACCGTCATTTAAAGTCAAAAGATTAAATGTTAAAATTTCATCAATATTGACCATTTTTTCAACGTTCGACTGGTCCGGGGTCATTGTTTTTCATCAGAAAATTGATTTTTTGGACTCTACCAAAAATGATTCAAAATGTCATTTGGATCGGGCCTCATGTTGAATAACCACTTTTTAAACCCTCACAGTGACCAAAACTGCCATTTTTACAGAGTTTTGCTTACTCAAAATCTTCAATTTTGACCAATTTCAGGCACAGAAATGACTTTAAACACACTTATTTTAGTTGAAAAAGTAATAACTCACATCCAACCGTCATTTAAAGTCAAAAGATTAAATGTTAAAATTTCATCAATATTGACCATTTTTTCAACGTTCGACTGGTCCGGGGTCATCGTTTTTCATCAGAAAATGGATTTTTTGGACTCTACCAAAAATGATTCAAAATGTCATTTTGATCGGGCCTCATGTTGAAAAACCACTTTTTAAACCCTCACAGTGACCAAAATTGCCATTTTTACAGAGTTTTGCTTACTCAAAATCTTCAATTTTGACCAATTTCAGGCACAGAAATGACTTTAAACACACTTATTTTAGTTGAAAAAGTAATAACTCACATCCAACCGTCATTTAAAGTCAAAAGATTAAATGTTAAAATTTCATCAATATTGACCATTTTTTCAACGTTCAACTGGTCCGGGGTCATCGTTTTTCATCAGAAAATGGATTTTTTGGACTCTACCAAAAATGATTCGAAATGTCATTTGGATCGGGCCTCATGTTGAATAACCACTTTTTAAACCCTCACAGTGACCAAAACTGCCATTTTTACAGAGTTTTGCTTACTCAAAATCTTCAATTTTGACCAATTTCAGGCACAGAAATGACTTTAAACACACTTATTTTAGTTGAAAAAGTAATAACTCACATCCAACCGTCATTTAAAGTCAAAAGATTAAATGTTAAAATTTCATCAATATTGACCATTTTTTCAAAGTTCGACTGGTCCGGGGTCATCGTTTTTCATCAGAAAATTGATTTTTTGGACTCTACCAAAAATGATTCAAAATGTCATTTGGATCGGGCCTCATGTTGAATAACCACTTTTTAAACCCTCACAGTGACCAAAATTGCCATTTTTACAGAGTTTTGCTTACTCAAAATCTTCAATTTTGACCAATTTCAGGCACAGAAATGACTTTAAACACACTTATTTTAGTTGAAAAAGTAATAACTCACATCCAACCGTCATTTAAAGTCAAAAGATTAAATGTTAAAATTTCATCAATATTGACCATTTTTTCAACGTTCGACTGGTCCGGGGTCATCGTTTTTCATCAGAAAATTGATTTTTTGGACTCTACCAAAAATGATTCAAAATGTCATTTGGATCGGGCCTCATGTTGAATAACCACTTTTTAAACCCTCACAGTGACCAAAACTGCCATTTTTACAGAGTTTTGCTTACTCAAAATCTTCAATTTTGACCAATTTCAGGCACAGAAATGACTTTAAACACACTTATTTTAGTTGAAAAAGTAATAACTCACATCCAACCGTCATTTAAAGTCAAAAGATTAAATGTTAAAATTTCATCAATATTGACCATTTTTTCAAAGTTCGACTGGTCCGGGGTCATCGTTTTTCATCAGAAAATTGATTTTTTGGACTCTACCAAAAATGATTCAAAATGTCATTTGGATCGGGCCTCATGTTGAATAACCACTTTTTAAACCGTCACAGTGACCAAAATTGCCATTTTTACAGAGTTTTGCTTACTCAAAATCTTCAATTTTGACCAATTTCAGGCACAGAAATGACTTTAAACACACTTATTTTAGTTGAAAAAGTAATAACTCACATCCAACCGTCATTTAAAGTCAAAAGATTAAATGTTAAAATTTCATCAATATTGACCATTTTTTCAACGTTCGACTGGTCCGGGGTCATTGTTTTTCATCAGAAAATTGATTTTTTGGACTCTACCAAAAATGATTAAAAATGTCATTTGGATCGGGCCTCATGTTGAATAACCACTTTTTAAACCCTCACAGTGACCAAAACTGCCATTTTTACAGAGTTTTGCTTACTCAAAATCTTCAATTTTGACCAATTTCAGGCACAGAAATGACTTTAAACACACTTATTTTAGTTGAAAAAGTAATAACTCACATCCAACCGTCATTTAAAGTCAAAAGATTAAATGTTAAAATTTCATCAATATTGACCATTTTTTCAACGTTCGACTGGTCCGGGGTCATCGTTTTTCATCAGAAAATGGATTTTTTGGAATCTACCAAAAATGATTCAAAATGTCATTTGGATCGGGCCTCATGTTGAATAACCACTTTTTAAACCCTCACAGTGACCAAAACTGCCATTTTTACAGAGTTTTGCTTACTCAAAATCTTCAATTTTGACCAATTTCAGGCACAGAAATGACTTTAAACACACTTATTTTAGTTGAAAAAGTAATAACTCACATCCAACCGTCATTTAAAGTCAAAAGATTAAATGTTAAAATTTCATCAATATTGACCATTTTTTCAACGTTCGACTGGTCCGGGGTCATCGTTTTTCATCAGAAAATTGATTTTTTGGACTCTACCAAAAATGATTCAAAATGTCATTTGGATCGGGCCTCATGTTGAATAACCACTTTTTAAACCCTCACAGTGACCAAAATTGCCATTTTTACAGAGTTTTGCTTACTCAAAATCTTCAATTTTGACCAATTTCAGGCACAGAAATGACTTTAAACACACTTATTTTAGTTGAAAAAGTAATAACTCACATCCAACCGTCATTTAAAGTCAAAGATTAAATGTTAAAATTTCATCTATATTGACCATTTTTTCAACGTTCGACTGTCCGGGGTCATCGTTTTTCATCAGAAATTGATTTTTTGGACTCTACCAAAAATGATTCAAAATGTCATTTGGATCGGGCCTCATGTTGAATAACCACTTTTTAAACCGTCACAGTGACCAAAATTGCCATTTTTACAGAGTTTTGCTTACTCAAAATCTTCAATTTTGACCAATTTCAGGCACAGAAATGACTCTTAAACACACTTATTTTAGTTGAAAAAGTAATAACTCACATCCAACCGTCATTTAAAGTCAAAAGATTAAATGTTAAAATTTCATCAATATTGACCATTTTTTCAACGTTCGACTGGTCCGGGGTCATTGTTTTTCATCAGAAAATTGATTTTTTGGACTCTACCAAAAATGATTCAAAATGTCATTTGGATCGGGCCTCATGTTGAATAACCACTTTTTAACCCTCACAGTGACCAAAACTGCCATTTTTACAGAGTTTTGCTTACTCAAAATCTTCAATTTTGACCAATTTCAGGCGAGAAATGACTTTAAAACACACTTATTTTAGTTGAAAAAGTAATAACTCACATCCAACCGTCATTTAAAGTCAAAAGATTAAATGTTAAAATTTCATCAATATTGACCATTTTTTCAACGTTCGACTGGTCCGGGGTCATCGTTTTTCATCAGAAAATGGATTTTTTGGACTCTACCAAAAATGATTCAAAATGTCATTTGGATCGGGCCTCATGTTGAATAACCACTTTTTAAACCCTCACAGTGACCAAAACTGCCATTTTACAGAGTTTTGCTTACTCAAAATCTTCAATTTTGACCAATTTCAGGCACAGAAATGACTTTAAACACACTTATTTTAGTTGAAAAAGTAATAACTCACATCCAACCGTCATTTAAAGTCAAAAGATTAAATGTTAAAATTTCATCAATATTGACCATTTTTTCAACGTTCGACTGGTCCGGGGTCATCGTTTTTCATCAGAAAATTGATTTTTTGGACTCTACCAAAAATGATTCAAAATGTCATTTGGATCGGGCCTCATGTTGAATAACCACTTTTTAAACCCTCACAGTGACCAAAACTGCCATTTTTACAGAGTTTTGCTTACTCAAAATCTTCAATTTTGACCAATTTCAGGCACAGAAATGACTTTAAACACACTTATTTTAGTTGAAAAAGTAATAACTCACATCCAACCGTCATTTAAAGTCAAAAGATTAAATGTTAAAATTTCATCAATATTGACCATTTTTTCAACGTTCGACTGGTCCGGGGTCATCGTTTTTCATCAGAAAATTGATTTTTTGGACTCTACCAAAAATGATTCAAAATGTCATTTTGATCGGGCCTCATGTTGAAAAACCACTTTTTAAACCCTCACAGTGACCAAAATTGCCATTTTTACAGAGTTTTGCTTACTCAAAATCTTCAATTTTGACCAATTTCAGGCACAGAAATGACTTTAAACACACTTATTTTAGTTGAAAAAGTAATAACTCACATCCAACCGTCATTTAAAGTCAAAAGATTAAATGTTAAAATTTCATCAATATTGACCATTTTTTCAACGTTCGACTGGTCCGGGGTCATTGTTTTTCATCAGAAAATTGATTTTTTGGACTCTACCAAAAATGATTCAAAATGTCATTTGGATCGGGCCTCATGTTGAATAACCACTTTTTAAACCCTCACAGTGACCAAAACTGCCATTTTTACAGAGTTTTGCTTACTCAAAATCTTCAATTTTGACCAATTTCAGGCACAGAAATGACTTTAAACACACTTATTTTAGTTGAAAAAGTAATAACTCACATCCAACCGTCATTTAAAGTCAAAAGATTAAATGTTAAAATTTCATCAATATTGACCATTTTTTCAACGTTCGACTGGTCCGGGGTCATCGTTTTTCATCAGAAAATTGATTTTTTGGACTCTACCAAAAATGATTCAAAATGTCATTTGGATCGGGCCTCATGTTGAATAACCACTTTTTAAACCCTCACAGTGACCAAAACTGCCATTTTTACAGAGTTTTGCTTACTCAAAATCTTCAATTTTGACCAATTTCAGGCACAGAAATGACTTTAAACACACTTATTTTAGTTGAAAAAGTAATAACTCACATCCAACCGTCATTTAAAGTCAAAAGATTAAATGTTAAAATTTCATCAATATTGACCATTTTTTCAACGTTCGACTGGTCCGGGGTCATCGTTTTTCATCAGAAAATTGATTTTTTGGACTCTACCAAAAATGATTCAAAATGTCATTTGGATCGGGCCTCATGTTGAATAACCACTTTTTAAACCCTCACAGTGACCAAAATTGCCATTTTTACAGAGTTTTGCTTACTCAAAATCTTCAATTTTGACCAATTTCAGGCACAGAAATGACTTTAAACACACTTATTTTAGTTGAAAAAGTAATAACTCACATCCAACCGTCATTTAAAGTCAAAAGATTAAATGTTAAAATTTCATCAATATTGACCATTTTTTCAACGTTCGACTGGTCCGGGGTCATCGTTTTTCATCAGAAAATTGATTTTTTGGACTCTACCAAAAATGATTCAAAATGTCATTTGGATCGGGCCTCATGTTGAATAACCACTTTTTAAACCGTCACAGTGACCAAAATTGCCATTTTTACAGAGTTTTGCTTACTCAAAATCTTCAATTTTGACCAATTTCAGGCACAGAAATGACTTTAAACACACTTATTTTAGTTGAAAAAGTAATAACTCACATCCAACCGTCATTTAAAGTCAAAAGATTAAATGTTAAAATTTCATCAATATTGACCATTTTTTCAACGTTCGACTGGTCCGGGGTCATTGTTTTTCATCAGAAAATTGATTTTTTGGACTCTACCAAAAATGATTCAAAATGTCATTTGGATCGGGCCTCATGTTGAATAACCACTTTTTAAACCCTCACAGTGACCAAAACTGCCATTTTTACAGAGTTTTGCTTACTCAAAATCTTCAATTTTGACCAATTTCAGGCACAGAAATGACTTTAAACACACTTATTTTAGTTGAAAAAGTAATAACTCACATCCAACCGTCATTTAAAGTCAAAAGATTAAATGTTAAAATTTCATCAATATTGACCATTTTTTCAACGTTCGACTGGTCCGGGGTCATCGTTTTTCATCAGAAAATGGATTTTTTGGACTCTACCAAAAATGATTCAAAATGTCATTTGGATCGGGCCTCATGTTGAATAACCACTTTTTAAACCCTCAGAGTGACCAAAACTGCCATTTTTACAGAGTTTTGCTTACTCAAAATCTTCAATTTTGACCAATTTCAGGCACAGAAATGACTTTAAACACACTTATTTTAGTTGAAAAAGTAATAACTCACATCCAACCGTCATTTAAAGTCAAAAGATTAAATGTTAAAATTTCATCAATATTGACCATTTTTTCAACGTTCGACTGGTCCGGGGTCATCGTTTTTCATCAGAAAATTGATTTTTTGGACTCTACCAAAAATGATTCAAAATGTCATTTTGATCGGGCCTCATGTTGAAAAACCACTTTTTAAACCCTCACAGTGACCAAAATTGCCATTTTTACAGAGTTTTGCTTACTCAAAATCTTCAATTTTGACCAATTTCAGGCACAGAAATGACTTTAAACACACTTATTTTAGTTGAAAAAGTAATAACTCACATCCAACCGTCATTTAAAGTCAAAAGATTAAATGTTAAAATTTCATCAATATTGACCATTTTTTCAACGTTCGACTGGTCCGGGGTCATTGTTTTTCATCAGAAAATTGATTTTTTGGACTCTACCAAAAATGATTCAAAATGTCATTTGGATCGGGCCTCATGTTGAATAACCACTTTTTAAACCCTCACAGTGACCAAAACTGCCATTTTTACAGAGTTTTGCTTACTCAAAATCTTCAATTTTGACCAATTTCAGGCACAGAAATGACTTTAAACACACTTATTTTAGTTGAAAAAGTAATAACTCACATCCAACCGTCATTTAAAGTCAAAAGATTAAATGTTAAAATTTCATCAATATTGACCATTTTTTCAACGTTCGACTGGTCCGGGGTCATCGTTTTTCATCAGAAAATGGATTTTTTGGACTCTACCAAAAATGATTCAAAATGTCATTTGGATCGGGCCTCATGTTGAATAACCACTTTTTAAACCCCTCACAGTGACCAAAACTGCCATTTTTACAGAGTTTTGCTTACTCAAAATCTTCAATTTTGACCAATTTCAGGCACAGAAATGACTTTAAACACACTTATTTTAGTTGAAAAAGTAATAACTCACATCCAACCGTCATTTAAAGTCAAAAGATTAAATGTTAAAATTTCATCAATATTGACCATTTTTTCAACGTTCGACTGGTCCGGGGTCATCGTTTTTCATCAGAAAATTGATTTTTTGGACTCTACCAAAAATGATTCAAAATGTCATTTGGATCGGGCCTCATGTTGAATAACCACTTTTTAAACCCTCACAGTGACCAAAATTGCCATTTTTACAGAGTTTTGCTTACTCAAAATCTTCAATTTTGACCAATTTCAGGCACAGAAATGACTTTAAACACACTTATTTTAGTTGAAAAAGTAATAACTCACATCCAACCGTCATTTAAAGTCAAAAGATTAAATGTTAAAATTTCATCAATATTGACCATTTTTTCAACGTTCGACTGGTCCGGGGTCATCGTTTTTCATCAGAAAATTGATTTTTTGGACTCTACCAAAAATGATTCAAAATGTCATTTGGATCGGGCCTCATGTTGAATAACCACTTTTTAAACCGTCACAGTGACCAAAATTGCCATTTTTACAGAGTTTTGCTTACTCAAAATCTTCAATTTTGACCAATTTCAGGCACAGAAATGACTTTAAACACACTTATTTTAGTTGAAAAAGTAATAACTCACATCCAACCGTCATTTAAAGTCAAAAGATTAAATGTTAAAATTTCATCAATATTGACCATTTTTTCAACGTTCGACTGGTCCGGGGTCATTGTTTTTCATCAGAAAATTGATTTTTTGGACTCTACCAAAAATGATTCAAAATGTCATTTGGATCGGGCCTCATGTTGAATAACCACTTTTTAAACCCTCACAGTGACCAAAACTGCCATTTTTACAGAGTTTTGCTTACTCAAAATCTTCAATTTTGACCAATTTCAGGCACAGAAATGACTTTAAACACACTTATTTTAGTTGAAAAAGTAATAACTCACATCCAACCGTCATTTAAAGTCAAAAGATTAAATGTTAAAATTTCATCAATATTGACCATTTTTTCAACGTTCGACTGGTCCGGGGTCATCGTTTTTCATCAGAAAATGGATTTTTTGGACTCTACCAAAAATGATTCAAAATGTCATTTGGATCGGGCCTCATGTTGAATAACCACTTTTTAAACCCTCACAGTGACCAAAACTGCCATTTTTACAGAGTTTTGCTTACTCAAAATCTTCAATTTTGACCAATTTCAGGCACAGAAATGACTTTAAACACACTTATTTTAGTTGAAAAAGTAATAACTCACATCCAACCGTCATTTAAAGTCAAAAGATTAAATGTTAAAATTTCATCAATATTGACCATTTTTTCAACGTTCGACTGGTCCGGGGTCATCGTTTTTCATCAGAAAATTGATTTTTTGGACTCTACCAAAAATGATTCAAAATGTCATTTTGATCGGGCCTCATGTTGAATAACCACTTTTCAAACCCTCACAGTGACCAAAACTGCCATTTTTACAGAGTTTGCTTACTCAAAATCTTCAATTTTGACCAATTTCAGGCACAGAAATGACTTTAAACACCCTTATTTTAGTTGAAAAAGTAATAACTCACATCCAACCGTCATTTAAAGTCAAAAGATTAAATGTTAAAATTTCATCAATATTGACCATTTTTTCAACGTTCGACTGGTCCGGGGTCATCGTTTTTCATCAGAAAATTGATTTTTTGGACTCTACCAAAAATGATTCAAAATGTCATTTTGATCGGGCCTCATGTTGAATAACCACTTTTTAAACCCTCACAGTGACCAAAACTGCCATTTTTACAGAGTTTTGCTTACTCAAAATCTTCAATTTTGACCAATTTCAGGCACAGAAATGACTTTAAACACACTTATTTTAGTTGAAAAAGTAATAACTCACATCCAACCGTCATTTAAAGTCAAAAGATTAAATGTTAAAATTTCATCAATATTGACCATTTTTTCAACGTTCGACTGGTCCGGGGTCATCGTTTTTCATCAGAAAATTGATTTTTTGGACTCTACCAAAAATGATTCAAAATGTCATTTTGATCGGGCCTCATGTTGAAAAACCACTTTTTAAACCCTCACAGTGACCAAAATTGCCATTTTTACAGAGTTTTGCTTACTCAAAATCTTCAATTTTGACCAATTTCAGGCACAGAAATGACTTTAAACACACTTATTTTAGTTGAAAAAGTAATAACTCACATCCAACCGTCATTTAAAGTCAAAAGATTAAATGTTAAAATTTCATCAATATTGACCATTTTTTCAACGTTCGACTGGTCCGGGGTCATTGTTTTTCATCAGAAAATTGATTTTTTGGACTCTCCAAAAATGATTCAAAATGTCATTTGGATCGGGCCTCATGTTGAATAACCACTTTTTAAACCCTCACAGTGACCAAAACTGCCATTTTTACAGAGTTTTGCTTACTCAAAATCTTCAATTTTGACCAATTTCAGGCACAGAAATGACTTTAAACACACTTATTTTAGTTGAAAAAGTAATAACTCACATCCAACCGTCATTTAAAGTCAAAAGATTAAATGTTAAAATTTCATCAATATTGACCATTTTTTCAACGTTCGACTGGTCCGGGGTCATCGTTTTTCATCAGAAAATGGATTTTTTGGACTCTACCAAAAATGATTCAAAATGTCATTTGGATCGGGCCTCATGTTGAATAACCACTTTTTAAACCCTCACAATGACCAAAACTGCCATTTTTACAGAGTTTTGCTTACTCAAAATCTTCAATTTTGACCAATTTCAGGCACAGAAATGACTTTAAACACACTTATTTTAGTTGAAAAAGTAATAACTCACATCCAACCGTCATTTAAAGTCAAAAGATTAAATGTTAAAATTTCATCAATATTGACCATTTTTTCAACGTTCGACTGGTCCGGGGTCATCGTTTTTCATCAGAAAATTGATTTTTTGGACTCTACCAAAAATGATTCAAAATGTCATTTGGATCGGGCCTCATGTTGAATAACCACTTTTTAAACCCTCACAGTGACCAAAATTGCCATTTTTACAGAGTTTTGCTTACTCAAAATCTTCAATTTTGACCAATTTCAGGCACAGAAATGACTTTAAACACACTTATTTTAGTTGAAAAAGTAATAACTCACATCCAACCGTCATTTAAAGTCAAAAGATTAAATGTTAAAATTTCATCAATATTGACCATTTTTTCAACGTTCGACTGGTCCGGGGTCATCGTTTTTCATCAGAAAATTGATTTTTTGGACTCTACCAAAAATGATTCAAAATGTCATTTTGATCGGGCCTCATGTTGAATAACCACTTTTCAAACCCTCACAGTGACCAAAACTGCCATTTTTACAGAGTTTGCTTACTCAAAATCTTCAATTTTGACCAATTTCAGGCACAGAAATGACTTTAAACACCCTTATTTTAGTTGAAAAAGTAATAACTCACATCCAACCGTCATTTAAAATCAAAAGATTAAATGTTAAAATTTCATCAATATTGACCATTTTTTCAACGTTCGACTGGTCCGGGGTCATCGTTTTTCATCAGAAAATTGATTTTTTGGACTCTACCAAAAATGATTCAAAATGTCATTTTGATCGGGCCTCATGTTGAATAACCACTTTTTAAACCCTCACAGTGACCAAAACTGCCATTTTTACAGAGTTTTGCTTACTCAAAATCTTCAATTTTGACCAATTTCAGGCACAGAAATGACTTTAAACACACTTATTTTAGTTGAAAAAGTAATAACTCACATCCAACCGTCATTTAAAGTCAAAAGATTAAATGTTAACATTTCATCAATATTGACCATTTTTTCAACGTTCGACTGGTCCGGGGTCATCGTTTTTCATCAGAAAATTGATTTTTTGGACTCTACCAAAAATGATTCAAAATGTCATTTTGATCGGGCCTCATGTTGAAAAACCACTTTTTAAACCCTCACAGTGACCAAAATTGCCATTTTTACAGAGTTTTGCTTACTCAAAATCTTCAATTTTGACCAATTTCAGGCACAGAAATGACTTTAAACACACTTATTTTAGTTGAAAAAGTAATAACTCACATCCAACCGTCATTTAAAGTCAAAAGATTAAATGTTAAAATTTCATCAATATTGACCATTTTTTCAACGTTCAACTGGTCCGGGGTCATCGTTTTTCATCAGAAAATGGATTTTTTGGACTCTACCAAAAATGATTCAAAATGTCATTTGGATCGGGCCTCATGTTGAATAACCACTTTTTAAACCCTCACAGTGACCAAAACTGCCATTTTTACAGAGTTTTGCTTACTCAAAATCTTCAATTTTGACCAATTTCAGGCACAGAAATGACTTTAAACACACTTATTTTAGTTGAAAAAGTAATAACTCACATCCAACCGTCATTTAAAGTCAAAAGATTAAATGTTAAAATTTCATCAATATTGACCATTTTTTCAAAGTTCGACTGGTCCGGGGTCATCGTTTTTCATCAGAAAATTGATTTTTTGGACTCTACCAAAAATGATTCAAAATGTCATTTGGATCGGGCCTCATGTTGAATAACCACTTTTTAAACCCTCACAGTGACCAAAATTGCCATTTTTACAGAGTTTTGCTTACTCAAAATCTTCAATTTTGACCAATTTCAGGCACAGAAATGACTTTAAACACACTTATTTTAGTTGAAAAAGTAATAACTCACATCCAACCGTCATTTAAAGTCAAAAGATTAAATGTTAAAATTTCATCAATATTGACCATTTTTTCAACGTTCGACTGGTCCGGGGTCATCGTTTTTCATCAGAAAATTGGTTTTTTGGACTCTACCAAAAATGATTCAAAATGTCATTTGGATCGGGCCTCATGTTGAATAACCACTTTTTAAACCCTCACAGTGACCAAAATTGCCATTTTTACAGAGTTTTGCTTACTCAAAATCTTCAATTTTGACCAATTTCAGGCACAGAAATGACTTTAAACACACTTATTTTAGTTGAAAAAGTAATAACTCACATCCAACCGTCATTTAAAGTCAAAAGATTAAATGTTAAAATTTCATCAATATTGACCATTTTTTCAACGTTCGACTGGTCCGGGGTCATCGTTTTTCATCAGAAAATGGATTTTTTGGACTCTACCAAAAATGATTCAAAATGTCATTTGGATCGGGCCTCATGTTGAATAACCACTTTTTAAACCCTCACAGTGACCAAAACTGCCATTTTTACAGAGTTTTGCTTACTCAAAATCTTCAATTTTGACCAATTTCAGGCACAGAAATGACTTTAAACACACTTATTTTAGTTGAAAAAGTAATAACTCACATCCAACCGTCATTTAAAGTCAAAAGATTAAATGTTAAAATTTCATCAATATTGACCATTTTTTCAAAGTTCGACTGGTCCGGGGTCATCGTTTTTCATCAGAAAATTGATTTTTTGGACTCTACCAAAAATGATTCAAAATGTCATTTGGATCGGGCCTCATGTTGAATAACCACTTTTTAAACCGTCACAGTGACCAAAATTGCCATTTTTACAGAGTTTTGCTTACTCAAAATCTTCAATTTTGACCAATTTCAGGCACAGAAATGACTTTAAACACACTTATTTTAGTTGAAAAAGTAATAACTCACATCCAACCGTCATTTAAAGTCAAAAGATTAAATGTAAAATTTCATCAATATTGACCATTTTTTCAACGTTCGACTGGTCCGGGGTCATCGTTTTTCATCAGAAAATGGATTTTTTGGACTCTACCAAAAATGATTCAAAATGTCATTTGGATCGGGCCTCATGTTGAATAACCACTTTTTAAACCCTCACAGTGACCAAAACTGCCATTTTTACAGAGTTTTGCTTACTCAAAATCTTCAATTTTGACCAATTTCAGGCACAGAAATGACTTTAAACACACTTATTTTAGTTGAAAAAGTAATAACTCACATCCAACCGTCATTTAAAGTCAAAAGATTAAATGTTAAAATTTCATCAATATTGACCATTTTTTCAAAGTTCGACTGGTCCGGGGTCATCGTTTTTCATCAGAAAATTGATTTTTTGGACTCTACCAAAAATGATTCAAAATGTCATTTGGATCGGGCCTCATGTTGAATAACCACTTTTTAAACCGTCACAGTGACCAAAATTGCCATTTTTACAGAGTTTTGCTTACTCAAAATCTTCAATTTTGACCAATTTCAGGCACAGAAATGACTTTAAACACACTTATTTTAGTTGAAAAAGTAATAACTCACATCCAACCGTCATTTAAAGTCAAAAGATTAAATGTTAAAATTTCATCAATATTGACCATTTTTTCAACGTTCGACTGGTCCGGGGTCATTGTTTTTCATCAGAAAATTGATTTTTTGGACTCTACCAAAAATGATTCAAAATGTCATTTGGATCGGGCCTCATGTTGAATAACCACTTTTTAAACCCTCACAGTGACCAAAACTGCCATTTTTACAGAGTTTTGCTTACTCAAAATCTTCAATTTTGACCAATTTCAGGCACAGAAATGACTTTAAACACACTTATTTTAGTTGAAAAAGTAATAACTCACATCCAACCGTCATTTAAAGTCAAAAGATTAAATGTTAAAATTTCATCAATATTGACCATTTTTTCAACGTTCGAGTGGTCCGGGGTCATCGTTTTTCATCAGAAAATGGATTTTTTGGACTCTACCAAAAATGATTCAAAATGTCATTTGGATCGGGCCTCATGTTGAATAACCACTTTTTAAACCCTCACAGTGACCAAAACTGCCATTTTTACAGAGTTTTGCTTACTCAAAATCTTCAATTTTGACCAATTTCAGGCACAGAAATGACTTTAAACACACTTATTTTAGTTGAAAAAGTAATAACTCACATCCAACCGTCATTTAAAGTCAAAAGATTAAATGTTAAAATTTCATCAATATTGACCATTTTTTCAACGTTCGACTGGTCCGGGGTCATCGTTTTTCATCAGAAAATTGATTTTTTGGACTCTACCAAAAATGATTCAAAATGTCATTTGGATCGGGCCTCATGTTGAATAACCACTTTTTAAACCCTCACAGTGACCAAAATTGCCATTTTTACAGAGTTTTGCTTACTCAAAATCTTCAATTTTGACCAATTTCAGGCACAGAAATGACTTTAAACACACTTATTTTAGTTGAAAAAGTAATAACTCACATCCAACCGTCATTTAAAGTCAAAAGATTAAATGTTAAAATTTCATCAATATTGACCATTTTTTCAACGTTCGACTGGTCCGGGGTCATCGTTTTTCATCAGAAAATTGATTTTTTGGACTCTACCAAAAATGATTCAAAATGTCATTTGGATCGGGCCTCATGTTGAATAACCACTTTTTAAACCGTCACAGTGACCAAAATTGCCATTTTTACAGAGTTTTGCTTACTCAAAATCTTCAATTTTGACCAATTTCAGGCACAGAAATGACTTTAAACACACTTATTTTAGTTGAAAAAGTAATAACTCACATCCAACCGTCATTTAAAGTCAAAAGATTAAATGTTAAAATTTCATCAATATTGACCATTTTTTCAACGTTCGACTGGTCCGGGGTCATTGTTTTTCATCAGAAAATTGATTTTTTGGACTCTACCAAAAATGATTCAAAATGTCATTTGGATCGGGCCTCATGTTGAATAACCACTTTTTAAACCCTCACAGTGACCAAAACTGCCATTTTTACAGAGTTTTGCTTACTCAAAATCTTCAATTTTGACCAATTTCAGGCACAGAAATGACTTTAAACACACTTATTTTAGTTGAAAAAGTAATAACTCACATCCAACCGTCATTTAAAGTCAAAAGATTAAATGTTAAAATTTCATCAATATTGACCATTTTTTCAACGTTCGACTGGTCCGGGGTCATCGTTTTTCATCAGAAAATTGATTTTTTGGACTCTACCAAAAATGATTCAAAATGTCATTTGGATCGGGCCTCATGTTGAATAACCACTTTTTAAACCCTCACAGTGACCAAAATTGCCATTTTTACAGAGTTTTGCTTACTCAAAATCTTCAATTTTGACCAATTTCAGGCACAGAAATGACTTTAAACACACTTATTTTAGTTGAAAAAGTAATAACTCACATCCAACCGTCATTTAAAGTCAAAAGATTAAATGTTAAAATTTCATCAATATTGACCATTTTTTCAACGTTCGACTGGTCCGGGGTCATCGTTTTTCATCAGAAAATTGATTTTTTGGACTCTACCAAAAATGATTCAAAATGTCATTTTGATCGGGCCTCATGTTGAATAACCACTTTTCAAACCCTCACAGTGACCAAAACTGCCATTTTTACAGAGTTTGCTTACTCAAAATCTTCAATTTTGACCAATTTCAGGCACAGAAATGACTTTAAACACCCTTATTTTAGTTGAAAAAGTAATAACTCACATCCAACCGTCATTTAAAGTCAAAAGATTAAATGTTAAAATTTCATCAATATTGACCATTTTTTCAACGTTCGACTGGTCCGGGGTCATCGTTTTTCATCAGAAAATTGATTTTTTGGACTCTACCAAAAATGATTCAAAATGTCATTTTGATCGGGCCTCATGTTGAATAACCACTTTTTAAACCCTCACAGTGACCAAAACTGCCATTTTTACAGAGTTTTGCTTACTCAAAATCTTCAATTTTGACCAATTTCAGGCACAGAAATGACTTTAAACACACTTATTTTAGTTGAAAAAGTAATAACTCACATCCAACCGTCATTTAAAGTCAAAAGATTAAATGTTAAAATTTCATCAATATTGACCATTTTTTCAACGTTCGACTGGTCCGGGGTCATCGTTTTTCATCAGAAAATTGATTTTTTGGACTCTACCAAAAATGATTCAAAATGTCATTTGGATCGGGCCTCATGTTGAATAACCACTTTTTAAACCCTCACAGTGACCAAAACTGCCATTTTTACAGAGTTTTGCTTACTCAAAATCTTCAATTTTGACCAATTTCAGGCACAGAAATGACTTTAAACACACTTATTTTAGTTGAAAAAGTAATAACTCACATCCAACCGTCATTTAAAGTCAAAAGATTAAATGTTAAAATTTCATCAATATTGACCATTTTTTCAACGTTCGACTGGTCCGGGGTCATCGTTTTTCATCAGAAAATGGATTTTTTGGACTCTACCAAAAATGATTCAAAATGTCATTTGGATCGGGCCTCATGTTGAATAACCACTTTTTAAACCCTCACAGTGACCAAAACTGCCATTTTTACAGAGTTTTGCTTACTCAAAATCTTCAATTTTGACCAATTTCAGGCACAGAAATGACTTTAAACACACTTATTTTAGTTGAAAAAGTAATAACTCACATCCAACCGTCATTTAAAGTCAAAAGATTAAATGTTAAAATTTCATCAATATTGACCATTTTTTCAACGTTCGACTGGTCCGGGGTCATCGTTTTTCATCAGAAAATTGATTTTTTGGACTCTACCAAAAATGATTCAAAATGTCATTTTGATCGGGCCTCATGTTGAATAACCACTTTTCAAACCCTCACAGTGACCAAAACTGCCATTTTTACAGAGTTTGCTTACTCAAAATCTTCAATTTTGACCAATTTCAGGCACAGAAATGACTTTAAACACCCTTATTTTAGTTGAAAAAGTAATAACTCACATCCAACCGTCATTTAAAGTCAAAAGATTAAATGTTAAAATTTCATCAATATTGACCATTTTTTCAACGTTCGACTGGTCCGGGGTCATCGTTTTTCATCAGAAAATTGATTTTTTGGACTCTACCAAAAATGATTCAAAATGTCATTTTGATCGGGCCTCATGTTGAATAACCACTTTTTAAACCCTCACAGTGACCAAAACTGCCATTTTTACAGAGTTTTGCTTACTCAAAATCTTCAATTTTGACCAATTTCAGGCACAGAAATGACTTTAAACACACTTATTTTAGTTGAAAAAGTAATAACTCACATCCAACCGTCATTTAAAGTCAAAAGATTAAATGTTAAAATTTCATCAATATTGACCATTTTTTCAACGTTCGACTGGTCCGGGGTCATCGTTTTTCATCAGAAAATTGATTTTTTGGACTCTACCAAAAATGATTCAAAATGTCATTTTGATCGGGCCTCATGTTGAAAAACCACTTTTTAAACCCTCACAGTGACCAAAATTGCCATTTTTACAGAGTTTTGCTTACTCAAAATCTTCAATTTTGACCAATTTCAGGCACAGAAATGACTTTAAACACACTTATTTTAGTTGAAAAAGTAATAACTCACATCCAACCGTCATTTAAAGTCAAAAGATTAAATGTTAAAATTTCATCAATATTGACCATTTTTTCAACGTTCAACTGGTCCGGGGTCATCGTTTTTCATCAGAAAATGGATTTTTTGGACTCTACCAAAAATGATTCAAAATGTCATTTGGATCGGGCCTCATGTTGAATAACCACTTTTTAAACCCTCACAGTGACCAAAACTGCCATTTTTACAGAGTTTTGCTTACTCAAAATCTTCAATTTTGACCAATTTCAGGCACAGAAATGACTTTAAACACACTTATTTTAGTTGAAAAAGTAATAACTCACATCCAACCGTCATTTAAAGTCAAAAGATTAAATGTTAAAATTTCATCAATATTGACCATTTTTTCAAAGTTCGACTGGTCCGGGGTCATCGTTTTTCATCAGAAAATTGATTTTTTGGACTCTACCAAAAATGATTCAAAATGTCATTTGGATCGGGCCTCATGTTGAATAACCACTTTTTAAACCCTCACAGTGACCAAAATTGCCATTTTTACAGAGTTTTGCTTACTCAAAATCTTCAATTTTGACCAATTTCAGGCACAGAAATGACTTTAAACACACTTATTTTAGTTGAAAAAGTAATAACTCACATCCAACCGTCATTTAAAGTCAAAAGATTAAATGTTAAAATTTCATCAATATTGACCATTTTTTCAACGTTCGACTGGTCCGGGGTCATCGTTTTTCATCAGAAAATTGGTTTTTTGGACTCTACCAAAAATGATTCAAAATGTCATTTGGATCGGGCCTCATGTTGAATAACCACTTTTTAAACCCTCACAGTGACCAAAATTGCCATTTTTACAGAGTTTTGCTTACTCAAAATCTTCAATTTTGACCAATTTCAGGCACAGAAATGACTTTAAACACACTTATTTTAGTTGAAAAAGTAATAACTCACATCCAACCGTCATTTAAAGTCAAAAGATTAAATGTTAAAATTTCATCAATATTGACCATTTTTTCAACGTTCGACTGGTCCGGGGTCATCGTTTTTCATCAGAAAATGGATTTTTTGGACTCTACCAAAAATGATTCAAAATGTCATTTGGATCGGGCCTCATGTTGAATAACCACTTTTTAAACCCTCACAGTGACCAAAACTGCCATTTTTACAGAGTTTTGCTTACTCAAAATCTTCAATTTTGACCAATTTCAGGCACAGAAATGACTTTAAACACACTTATTTTAGTTGAAAAAGTAATAACTCACATCCAACCGTCATTTAAAGTCAAAAGATTAAATGTTAAAATTTCATCAATATTGACCATTTTTTCAAAGTTCGACTGGTCCGGGGTCATCGTTTTTCATCAGAAAATTGATTTTTTGGACTCTACCAAAAATGATTCAAAATGTCATTTGGATCGGGCCTCATGTTGAATAACCACTTTTTAAACCGTCACAGTGACCAAAATTGCCATTTTTACAGAGTTTTGCTTACTCAAAATCTTCAATTTTGACCAATTTCAGGCACAGAAATGACTTTAAACACACTTATTTTAGTTGAAAAAGTAATAACTCACATCCAACCGTCATTTAAAGGCAAAAGATTAAATGTAAAAATTTCATCAATATTGACCATTTTTTCAACGTTCGACTGGTCCGGGGTCATCGTTTTTCATCAGAAAATGGATTTTTTGGACTCTACCAAAAATGATTCAAAATGTCATTTGGATCGGGCCTCATGTTGAATAACCACTTTTTAAACCCTCACAGTGACCAAAACTGCCATTTTTACAGAGTTTTGCTTACTCAAAATCTTCAATTTTGACCAATTTCAGGCACAGAAATGACTTTAAACACACTTATTTTAGTTGAAAAAGTAATAACTCACATCCAACCGTCATTTAAAGTCAAAAGATTAAATGTTAAAATTTCATCAATATTGACCATTTTTTCAAAGTTCGACTGGTCCGGGGTCATCGTTTTTCATCAGAAAATTGATTTTTTGGACTCTACCAAAAATGATTCAAAATGTCATTTGGATCGGGCCTCATGTTGAATAACCACTTTTTAAACCGTCACAGTGACCAAAATTGCCATTTTTACAGAGTTTTGCTTACTCAAAATCTTCAATTTTGACCAATTTCAGGCACAGAAATGACTTTAAACACACTTATTTTAGTTGAAAAAGTAATAACTCACATCCAACCGTCATTTAAAGTCAAAAGATTAAATGTTAAAATTTCATCAATATTGACCATTTTTTCAACGTTCGACTGGTCTGGGGTCATTGTTTTTCATCAGAAAATTGATTTTTTGGACTCTACCAAAAATGATTCAAAATGTCATTTGGATCGGGCCTCATGTTGAATAACCACTTTTTAAACCCTCACAGTGACCAAAACTGCCATTTTTACAGAGTTTTGCTTACTCAAAATCTTCAATTTTGACCAATTTCAGGCACAGAAATGACTTTAAACACACTTATTTTAGTTGAAAAAGTAATAACTCACATCCAACCGTCATTTAAAGTCAAAAGATTAAATGTTAAAATTTCATCAATATTGACCATTTTTTCAACGTTCGAGTGGTCCGGGGTCATCGTTTTTCATCAGAAAATGGATTTTTTGGACTCTACCAAAAATGATTCAAAATGTCATTTGGATCGGGCCTCATGTTGAATAACCACTTTTTAAACCCTCACAGTGACCAAAACTGCCATTTTTACAGAGTTTTGCTTACTCAAAATCTTCAATTTTGACCAATTTCAGGCACAGAAATGACTTTAAACACACTTATTTTAGTTGAAAAAGTAATAACTCACATCCAACCGTCATTTAAAGTCAAAAGATTAAATGTTAAAATTTCATCAATATTGACCATTTTTTCAACGTTCGACTGGTCCGGGGTCATCGTTTTTCATCAGAAAATTGATTTTTTGGACTCTACCAAAAATGATTCAAAATGTCATTTGGATCGGGCCTCATGTTGAATAACCACTTTTTAAACCCTCACAGTGACCAAAATTGCCATTTTTACAGAGTTTTGCTTACTCAAAATCTTCAATTTTGACCAATTTCAGGCACAGAAATGACTTTAAACACACTTATTTTAGTTGAAAAAGTAATAACTCACATCCAACCGTCATTTAAAGTCAAAAGATTAAATGTTAAAATTTCATCAATATTGACCATTTTTTCAACGTTCGACTGGTCCGGGGTCATCGTTTTTCATCAGAAAATTGATTTTTTGGACTCTACCAAAAATGATTCAAAATGTCATTTGGATCGGGCCTCATGTTGAATAACCACTTTTTAAACCGTCACAGTGACCAAAATTGCCATTTTTACAGAGTTTTGCTTACTCAAAATCTTCAATTTTGACCAATTTCAGGCACAGAAATGACTTTAAACACACTTATTTTAGTTGAAAAAGTAATAACTCACATCCAACCGTCATTTAAAGTCAAAAGATTAAATGTTAAAATTTCATCAATATTGACCATTTTTTCAACGTTCGACTGGTCCGGGGTCATTGTTTTTCATCAGAAAATTGATTTTTTGGACTCTACCAAAAATGATTCAAAATGTCATTTGGATCGGGCCTCATGTTGAATAACCACTTTTTAAACCCTCACAGTGACCAAAACTGCCATTTTTACAGAGTTTTGCTTACTCAAAATCTTCAATTTTGACCAATTTCAGGCACAGAAATGACTTTAAACACACTTATTTTAGTTGAAAAAGTAATAACTCACATCCAACCGTCATTTAAAGTCAAAAGATTAAATGTTAAAATTTCATCAATATTGACCATTTTTTCAACGTTCGACTGGTCCGGGGTCATCGTTTTTCATCAGAAAATGGATTTTTTGGACTCTACCAAAAATGATTCAAAATGTCATTTGGATCGGGCCTCATGTTGAATAACCACTTTTTAAACCCTCACAGTGACCAAAACTGCCATTTTTACAGAGTTTTGCTTACTCAAAATCTTCAATTTTGACCAATTTCAGGCACAGAAATGACTTTAAACACACTTATTTTAGTTGAAAAAGTAATAACTCACATCCAACCGTCATTTAAAGTCAAAAGATTAAATGTTAAAATTTCATCAATATTGACCATTTTTTCAACGTTCGACTGGTCCGGGGTCATCGTTTTTCATCAGAAAATTGATTTTTTGGACTCTACCAAAAATGATTCAAAATGTCATTTGGATCGGGCCTCATGTTGAATAACCACTTTTTAAACCCTCACAGTGACCAAAATTGCCATTTTTACAGAGTTTTGCTTACTCAAAATCTTCAATTTTGACCAATTTCAGGCACAGAAATGACTTTAAACACACTTATTTTAGTTGAAAAAGTAATAACTCACATCCAACCGTCATTTAAAGTCAAAAGATTAAATGTTAAAATTTCATCAATATTGACCATTTTTTCAACGTTCGACTGGTCCGGGGTCATCGTTTTTCATCAGAAAATTGATTTTTTGGACTCTACCAAAAATGATTCAAAATGTCATTTTGATCGGGCCTCATGTTGAATATCCACTTTTCAAACCCTCACAGTGACCAAAACTGCCATTTTTACAGAGTTTGCTTACTCAAAATCTTCAATTTTGACCAATTTCAGGCACAGAAATGACTTTAAACACCCTTATTTTAGTTGAAAAAGTAATAACTCACATCCAACCGTCATTTAAAGTCAAAAGATTAAATGTTAAAATTTCATCAATATTGACCATTTTTTCAACGTTCGACTGGTCCGGGGTCATCGTTTTTCATCAGAAAATTGATTTTTTGGACTCTACCAAAAATGATTCAAAATGTCATTTTGATCGGGCCTCATGTTGAATAACCACTTTTTAAACCCTCACAGTGACCAAAACTGCCATTTTTACAGAGTTTTGCTTACTCAAAATCTTCAATTTTGACCAATTTCAGGCACAGAAATGACTTTAAACACACTTATTTTAGTTGAAAAAGTAATAACTCACATCCAACCGTCATTTAAAGTCAAAAGATTAAATGTTAAAATTTCATCAATATTGACCATTTTTTCAACGTTCGACTGGTCCGGGGTCATCGTTTTTCATCAGAAAATTGATTTTTTGGACTCTACCAAAAATGATTCAAAATGTCATTTTGATCGGGCCTCATGTTGAAAAACCACTTTTTAAACCCTCACAGTGACCAAAATTGCCATTTTTACAGAGTTTTGCTTACTCAAAATCTTCAATTTTGACCAATTTCAGGCACAGAAATGACTTTAAACACACTTATTTTAGTTGAAAAAGTAATAACTCACATCCAACCGTCATTTAAAGTCAAAAGATTAAATGTTAAAATTTCATCAATATTGACCATTTTTTCAACGTTCAACTGGTCCGGGGTCATCGTTTTTCATCAGAAAATGGATTTTTTGGACTCTACCAAAAATGATTCAAAATGTCATTTGGATCGGGCCTCATGTTGAATAACCACTTTTTAAACCCTCACAGTGACCAAAACTGCCATTTTTACAGAGTTTTGCTTACTCAAAATCTTCAATTTTGACCAATTTCAGGCACAGAAATGACTTTAAACACACTTATTTTAGTTGAAAAAGTAATAACTCACATCCAACCGTCATTTAAAGTCAAAAGATTAAATGTTAAAATTTCATCAATATTGACCATTTTTTCAAAGTTCGACTGGTCCGGGGTCATCGTTTTTCATCAGAAAATTGATTTTTTGGACTCTACCAAAAATGATTCAAAATGTCATTTGGATCGGGCCTCATGTTGAATAACCACTTTTTAAACCCTCACAGTGACCAAAATTGCCATTTTTACAGAGTTTTGCTTACTCAAAATCTTCAATTTTGACCAATTTCAGGCACAGAAATGACTTTAAACACACTTATTTTAGTTGAAAAAGTAATAACTCACATCCAACCGTCATTTAAAGTCAAAAGATTAAATGTTAAAATTTCATCAATATTGACCATTTTTTCAACGTTCGACTGGTCCGGGGTCATCGTTTTTCATCAGAAAATTGATTTTTTGGACTCTACCAAAAATGATTCAACATGTCATTTGGATCAGGCCTCATGTTGAATAACCACTTTTTAAACCCTCACAGTGACCAAAACTGCCATTTTTACAGTTTTGCTTACTCAAAATCTTCAATTTTGACCAATTTCAGGCACAGAAATGACTTTAAACACACTTATTTTAGTTGAAAAAGTGATAACTCACATCCAACCGTCATTTAAAGTCAAAAGATTAAATGTTAAAATTTCATCAATATTGACCATTTTTTCAACGTTCGACTGGTCCGGGGTCATCGTTTTTCATCAGAAAATTGATTTTTTGGACTCTACCAAAAATGATTCAAAATGTCATTTGGATCGGGCCTCATGTTGAATAACCACTTTTTAAACCCTCACAGTGACCAAAATTGCCATTTTTAGCTTACTCAAAATCTTCAATTTTGACCAATTTCAGGCACAGAAATGACTTTCAACACACTTATTTTAGTTGAAAAAGTAATAACTCACATCCAACCGTCATTTAAAGTCAAAAGATTAAATGTTAAAATTTCATCAATATTGACCATTTTTTCAACGTTCGACTGGTCCGGGGTCATCGTTTTTCATCAGAAAATTGATTTTTTGGACTCTACCAAAAATGATTCAAAATGTCATTTGGATCGGGCCTCATGTTGAATAACCACTTTTTAAACCCTCACAGTGACCAAAATTGCCATTTTTACAGAGTTTTGCTTACTCAAAATCTTCAATTTTGACCAATTTCAGGCACAGAAATGACTTTAAACACACTTATTTTAGTTGAAAAAGTAATAACTCACATCCAACCGTCATTTAAAGTCAAAAGATTAAATGTTAAAATTTCATCAATATTGACCATTTTTTCAACGTTCAACTGGTCCGGGGTCATCGTTTTTCATCAGAAAATGGATTTTTTGGACTCTACCAAAAATGATTCGAAATGTCATTTGGATCGGGCCTCATGTTGAATAACCACTTTTTAAACCCTCACAGTGACCAAAACTGCCATTTTTACAGCGTTTTGCTTACTCAAAATCTTCAATTTTGACCAATTTCAGGCACAGAAATGACTTTAAACACACTTATTTTAGTTGAAAAAGTAATAACTCACATCCAACCGTCATTTAAAGTAAAAAGATTAAATGTTAAAATTTCATCAATATTGACCATTTTTTCAAAGTTCGACTGGTCCGGGGTCATCGTTTTTCATCAGAAAATTGATTTTTTGGACTCTACCAAAAATGATTCAAAATGTCATTTGGATCGGGCCTCATGTTGAATAACCACTTTTTAAACCCTCACAGTGACCAAAATTGCCATTTTTACAGAGTTTTGCTTACTCAAAATCTTCAATTTTGACCAATTTCAGGCACAGAAATGACTTTAAACACACTTATTTTAGTTGAAAAAGTAATAACTCACATCCAACCGTCATTTAAAGTCAAAAGATTAAATGTTAAAATTTCATCAATATTGACCATTTTTTCAACGTTCGACTGGTCCGGGGTCATCGTTTTTCATCAGAAAATTGATTTTTTGGACTCTACCAAAAATGATTCAAAATGTCATTTGGATCGGGCCTCATGTTGAATAACCACTTTTTAAACCCTCACAGTGACCAAAATTGCCATTTTTACAGAGTTTTGCTTACTCAAAATCTTCAATTTTGACCAATTTCAGGCACAGAAATGACTTTAAACACACTTATTTTAGTTGAAAAAGTAATAACTCACATCCAACCGTCATTTAAAGTCAAAAGATTAAATGTTAAAATTTCATCAATATTGACCATTTTTTCAACGTTCGACTGGTCCGGGGTCATCGTTTTTCATCAGAAAATGGATTTTTTGGACTCTACCAAAAATGATTCAAAATGTCATTTGGATCGGGCCTCTTGTTGAATAACCACTTTTTAAACCCTCACAGTGACCAAAACTGCCATTTTTACAGAGTTTTGCTTACTCAAAATCTTCAATTTTGACCAATTTCAGGCACAGAAATGACTTTAAACACACTTATTTTAGTTGAAAAAGTAATAACTCACATCCAACCGTCATTTAAAGTCAAAAGATTAAATGTTAAAATTTCATCAATATTGACCATTTTTTCAAAGTTCGACTGGTCCGGGGTCATCGTTTTTCATCAGAAAATTGATTTTTTGGACTCTACCAAAAATGATTCAAAATGTCATTTGGATCGGGCCTCATGTTGAATAACCACTTTTTAAACCGTCACAGTGACCAAAATTGCCATTTTTACAGAGTTTTGCTTACTCAAAATCTTCAATTTTGACCAATTTCAGGCACAGAAATGACTTTAAACACACTTATTTTAGTTGAAAAAGTAATAACTCACATCCAACCGTCATTTAAAGTCAAAAGATTAAATGTTAAAATTTCATCAATATTGACCATTTTTTCAACGTTCGACTGGTCCGGGGTCATTGTTTTTCATCAGAAAATTGATTTTTTGGACTCTACCAAAAATGATTCAAAATGTCATTTGGATCGGGCCTCATGTTGAATAACCACTTTTTAAACCCTCACAGTGACCAAAACTGCCATTTTTACAGAGTTTTGCTTACTCAAAATCTTCAATTTTGACCAATTTCAGGCACAGAAATGACTTTAAACACACTTATTTTAGTTGAAAAAGTAATAACTCACATCCAACCGTCATTTAAAGTCAAAAGATTAAATGTTAAAATTTCATCAATATTGACCATTTTTTCAACGTTCGACTGGTCCGGGGTCATCGTTTTTCATCAGAAAATGGATTTTTTGGACTCTACCAAAAATGATTCAAAATGTCATTTGGATCGGGCCTCATGTTGAATAACCACTTTTTAAACCCTCACAGTGACCAAAATTGCCATTTTTACAGAGTTTTGCTTACTCAAAATCTTCAATTTTGACCAATTTCAGGCACAGAAATGACTTTAAACACACTTATTTTAGTTGAAAAAGTAATAACTCACATCCAACCGTCATTTAAAGTCAAAAGATTAAATGTTAAAATTTCATCAATATTGACCATTTTTTCAACGTTCGACTGGTCCGGGGTCATGGTTTTTCATCAGAAAATTGATTTTTTGGACTCTACCAAAAATGATTCAAAATGTCATTTGGATCGGGCCTCATGTTGAATAACCACTTTTTAAACCCTCACAGTGACCAAAATTGCCATTTTTACAGAGTTTTGCTTACTCAAAATCTTCAATTTTGACCAATTTCAGGCACAGAAATGACTTTAAACACACTTATTTTAGTTGAAAAAGTAATAACTCACATCCAACCGTCATTTAAAGTCAAAAGATTAAATGTAAAAATTTCATCAATATTGACCATTTTTTCAACGTTCGACTGGTCCGGGGTCATCGTTTTTCATCAGAAAATGGATTTTTTGGACTCTACCAAAAATGATTCAAAATGTCATTTGGATCGGGCCTCATGTTGAATAACCACTTTTTAAACCCTCACAGTGACCAAAACTGCCATTTTTACAGAGTTTTGCTTACTCAAAATCTTCAATTTTGACCAATTTCAGGCACAGAAATGACTTTAAACACACTTATTTTAGTTGAAAAAGTAATAACTCACATCCAACCGTCATTTAAAGTCAAAAGATTAAATGTTAAAATTTCATCAATATTGACCATTTTTTCAACGTTCGACTGGTCCGGGGTCATTGTTTTTCATCAGAAAATTGATTTTTTGGACTCTACCAAAAATGATTCAAAATGTCATTTGGATCGGGCCTCATGTTGAATAACCACTTTTTAAACCCTCACAGTGACCAAAACTGCCATTTTTACAGAGTTTTGCTTACTCAAAATCTTCAATTTTGACCAATTTCAGGCACAGAAATGACTTTAAACACACTTATTTTAGTTGAAAAAGTAATAACTCACATCCAACCGTCATTTAAAGTCAAAAGATTAAATGTTAAAATTTCATCAATATTGACCATTTTTTCAACGTTCGACTGGTCCGGGGTCATCGTTTTTCATCAGAAAATGGATTTTTTGGACTCTACCAAAAATGATTCAAAATGTCATTTGGATCGGGCCTCATGTTGAATAACCACTTTTTAAACCCTCACAGTGACCAAAACTGCCATTTTTACAGAGTTTTGCTTACTCAAAATCTTCAATTTTGACCAATTTCAGGCACAGAAATGACTTTAAACACACTTATTTTAGTTGAAAAAGTAATAACTCACATCCAACCGTCATTTAAAGTCAAAAGATTAAATGTTAAAATTTCATCAATATTGACCATTTTTTCAACGTTCGACTGGTCCGGGGTCATCGTTTTTCATCAGAAAATTGATTTTTTGGACTCTACCAAAAATGATTCAAAATGTCATTTGGATCGGGCCTCATGTTGAATAACCACTTTTTAAACCCTCACAGTGACCAAAATTGCCATTTTTACAGAGTTTTGCTTACTCAAAATCTTCAATTTTGACCAATTTCAGGCACAGAAATGACTTTAAACACACTTATTTTAGTTGAAAAAGTAATAACTCACATCCAACCGTCATTTAAAGTCAAAAGATTAAATGTTAAAATTTCATCAATATTGACCATTTTTTCAACGTTCGACTGGTCCGGGGTCATCGTTTTTCATCAGAAAATTGATTTTTTGGACTCTACCAAAAATGATTCAAAATGTCATTTGGATCGGGCCTCATGTTGAATAACCACTTTTTAAACCGTCACAGTGACCAAAATTGCCATTTTTACAGAGTTTTGCTTACTCAAAATCTTCAATTTTGACCAATTTCAGGCACAGAAATGACTTTAAACACACTTATTTTAGTTGAAAAAGTAATAACTCACATCCAACCGTCATTTAAAGTCAAAAGATTAAATGTTAAAATTTCATCAATATTGACCATTTTTTCAACGTTCGACTGGTCCGGGGTCATTGTTTTTCATCAGAAAATTGATTTTTTGGACTCTACCAAAAATGATTCAAAATGTCATTTGGATCGGGCCTCATGTTGAATAACCACTTTTTAAACCCTCACAGTGACCAAAACTGCCATTTTTACAGAGTTTTGCTTACTCAAAATCTTCAATTTTGACCAATTTCAGGCACAGAAATGACTTTAAACACACTTATTTTAGTTGAAAAAGTAATAACTCACATCCAACCGTCATTTAAAGTCAAAAGATTAAATGTTAAAATTTCATCAATATTGACCATTTTTTCAACGTTCGACTGGTCCGGGGTCATCGTTTTTCATCAGAAAATGGATTTTTTGGACTCTACCAAAAATGATTCAAAATGTCATTTGGATCGGGCCTCATGTTGAATAACCACTTTTTAAACCCTCACAGTGACCAAAACTGCCATTTTTACAGAGTTTTGCTTACTCAAAATCTTCAATTTTGACCAATTTCAGGCACAGAAATGACTTTAAACACACTTATTTTAGTTGAAAAAGTAATAACTCACATCCAACCGTCATTTAAAGTCAAAAGATTAAATGTTAAAATTTCATCAATATTGACCATTTTTTCAACGTTCGACTGGTCCGGGGTCATTGTTTTTCATCAGAAAATTGATTTTTTGGACTCTACCAAAAATGATTCAAAATGTCATTTGGATCGGGCCTCATGTTGAATAACCACTTTTTAAACCCTCACAGTGACCAAAACTGCCATTTTTACAGAGTTTTGCTTACTCAAAATCTTCAATTTTGACCAATTTCAGGCACAGAAATGACTTTAAACACACTTATTTTAGTTGAAAAAGTAATAACTCACATCCAACCGTCATTTAAAGTCAAAAGATTAAATGTTAAAATTTCATCAATATTGACCATTTTTTCAACGTTCGACTGGTCCGGGGTCATCGTTTTTCATCAGAAAATGGATTTTTTGGACTCTACCAAAAATGATTCAAAATGTCATTTGGATCGGGCCTCATGTTGAATAACCACTTTTTAAACCCTCACAGTGACCAAAACTGCCATTTTTACAGAGTTTTGCTTACTCAAAATCTTCAATTTTGACCAATTTCAGGCACAGAAATGACTTTAAACACACTTATTTTAGTTGAAAAAGTAATAACTCACATCCAACCGTCATTTAAAGTCAAAAGATTAAATGTTAAAATTTCATCAATATTGACCATTTTTTCAACGTTCGACTGGTCCGGGGTCATCGTTTTTCATCAGAAAATTGATTTTTTGGACTCTACCAAAAATGATTCAAAATGTCATTTGGATCGGGCCTCATGTTGAATAACCACTTTTTAAACCCTCACAGTGACCAAAATTGCCATTTTTACAGAGTTTTGCTTACTCAAAATCTTCAATTTTGACCAATTTCAGGCACAGAAATGACTTTAAACACACTTATTTTAGTTGAAAAAGTAATAACTCACATCCAACCGTCATTTAAAGTCAAAAGATTAAATGTTAAAATTTCATCAATATTGACCATTTTTTCAACGTTCGACTGGTCCGGGGTCATCGTTTTTCATCAGAAAATTGATTTTTTGGACTCTACCAAAAATGATTCAAAATGTCATTTTGATCGGGCCTCATGTTAAATAACCACTTTTCAAACCCTCACAGTGACCAAAACTGCCATTTTTACAGAGTTTGCTTACTCAAAATCTTCAATTTTGACCAATTTCAGGCACAGAAATGACTTTAAACACCCTTATTTTAGTTGAAAAAGTAATAACTCACATCCAACCGTCATTTAAAGTCAAAAGATTAAATGTTAAAATTTCATCAATATTGACCATTTTTTCAACGTTCGACTGGTCCTGGGTCATCGTTTTTCATCAGAAAATTGATTTTTTGGACTCTACCAAAAATGATTCAAAATGTCATTTTGATCGGGCCTCATGTTGAATAACCACTTTTTAAACCCTGACAGTGACCAAAACTGCCATTTTTACAGAGTTTTGCTTACTCAAAATCTTCAATTTTGACCAATTTCAGGCACAGAAATGACTTTAAACACACTTATTTTAGTTGAAAAAGTAATAACTCACATCCAACCGTCATTTAAAGTCAAAAGATTAAATGTTAAAATTTCATCAATATTGACCATTTTTTCAACGTTCGACTGGTCCGGGGATCATCGTTTTTCATCAGAAAATTGATTTTTTGGACTCTACCAAAAATGATTCAAATGTCATTTTGATCGGGCCTCATGTTGAAAAACCACTTTTTAAACCCTCACAGTGACCAAAATTGCCATTTTTACAGAGTTTTGCTTACTCAAAATCTTCAATTTTGACCAATTTCAGGCACAGAAATGACTTTAAACACACTTATTTTAGTTGAAAAAGTAATAACTCACATCCAACCGTCATTTAAAGTCAAAAGATTAAATGTTAAAATTTCATCAATATTGACCATTTTTTCAACGTTCGACTGGTCCGGGGTCATTGTTTTTCATCAGAAAATTGATTTTTTGGACTCTACCAAAAATGATTCAAAATGTCATTTGGATCGGGCCTCATGTTGAATAACCACTTTTTAAACCCTCACAGTGACCAAAACTGCCATTTTTACAGAGTTTTGCTTACTCAAAATCTTCAATTTTGACCAATTTCAGGCACAGAAATGACTTTAAACACACTTATTTTAGTTGAAAAAGTAATAACTCACATCCAACCGTCATTTAAAGTCAAAAGATTAAATGTTAAAATTTCATCAATATTGACCATTTTTTCAACGTTCGACTGGTCCGGGGTCATCGTTTTTCATCAGAAAATGGATTTTTTGGACTCTACCAAAAATGATTCAAAATGTCATTTGGATCGGGCCTCATGTTGAATAACCACTTTTTAAACCCTCACAGTGACCAAAACTGCCATTTTTACAGAGTTTTGCTTACTCAAAATCTTCAATTTTGACCAATTTCAGGCACAGAAATGACTTTAAACACACTTATTTTAGTTGAAAAAGTAATAACTCACATCCAACCGTCATTTAAAGTCAAAAGATTAAATGTTAAAATTTCATCAATATTGACCATTTTTTCAACGTTCGACTGGTCCGGGGTCATCGTTTTTCATCAGAAAATTGATTTTTTGGACTCTACCAAAAATGATTCAAAATGTCATTTGGATCGGGCCTCATGTTGAATAACCACTTTTTAAACCCTCACAGTGACCAAAATTGCCATTTTTACAGAGTTTTGCTTACTCAAAATCTTCAATTTTGACCAATTTCAGGCACAGAAATGACTTTAAACACACTTATTTTAGTTGAAAAAGTAATAACTCACATCCAACCGTCATTTAAAGTCAAAAGATTAAATGTTAAAATTTCATCAATATTGACCATTTTTTCAACGTTCGACTGGTCCGGGGTCATCGTTTTTCATCAGAAAATTGATTTTTTGGACTCTACCAAAAATGATTCAAAATGTCATTTGGATCGGGCCTCATGTTGAATAACCACTTTTTAAACCCTCACAGTGACCAAAATTGCCATTTTTACAGAGTTTTGCTTACTCAAAATCTTCAATTTTGACCAATTTCAGGCACAGAAATGACTTTAAACACACTTATTTTAGTTGAAAAAGTAATAACTCACATCCAACCGTCATTTAAAGTCAAAAGATTAAATGTTAAAATTTCATCAATATTGACCATTTTTTCAACGTTCGACTGGTCCGGGGTCATTGTTTTTCATCAGAAAATTGATTTTTTGGACTCTACCAAAAATGATTCAAAATGTCATTTGGATCGGGCCTCATGTTGAATAACCACTTTTTAAACCCTCACAGTGACCAAAACTGCCATTTTTACAGAGTTTTGCTTACTCAAAATCTTCAATTTTGACCAATTTCAGGCACAGAAATGACTTTAAACACACTTATTTTAGTTGAAAAAGTAATAACTCACATCCAACCGTCATTTAAAGTCAAAAGATTAAATGTTAAAATTTCATCAATATTGACCATTTTTTCAACGTTCGACTGGTCCGGGGTCATCGTTTTTCATCAGAAAATGGATTTTTTGGACTCTACCAAAAATGATTCAAAATGTCATTTGGATCGGGCCTCATGTTGAATAACCACTTTTTAAACCCTCACAGTGACCAAAACTGCCATTTTTACAGAGTTTTGCTTACTCAAAATCTTCAATTTTGACCAATTTCAGGCACAGAAATGACTTTAAACACACTTATTTTAGTTGAAAAAGTAATAACTCACATCCAACCGTCATTTAAAGTCAAAAGATTAAATGTTAAAATTTCATCAATATTGACCATTTTTTCAACGTTCGACTGGTCCGGGGTCATCGTTTTTCATCAGAAAATTGATTTTTTGGACTCTACCAAAAATGATTCAAAATGTCATTTGGATCGGGCCTCATGTTGAATAACCACTTTTTAAACCCTCACAGTGACCAAAATTGCCATTTTTACAGAGTTTTGCTTACTCAAAATCTTCAATTTTGACCAATTTCAGGCACAGAAATGACTTTAAACACACTTATTTTAGTTGAAAAAGTAATAACTCACATCCAACCGTCATTTAAAGTCAAAAGATTAAATGTTAAAATTTTATCAATATTGACCATTTTTTCAACGTTCGACTGGTCCGGGGTCATCGTTTTTCATCAGAAAATTGATTTTATGGACTCTACCAAAAATGATTCAAAATGTCATTTTGATCGGGCCTCATGTTGAATAACCACTTTTCAAACCCTCACAGTGACCAAAACTGCCATTTTTACAGAGTTTGCTTACTCAAAATCTTCAATTTTGACCAATTTCAGGCACAGAAATGACTTTAAACACCCTTATTTTAGTTGAAAAAGTAATAACTCACATCCAACCGTCATTTAAAGTCAAAAGATTAAATGTTAAAATTTCATCAATATTGACCATTTTTTCAACGTTCGACTGGTCCGGGGTCATCGTTTTTCATCAGAAAATTGATTTTTTGGACTCTACCAAAAATGATTCAAAATGTCATTTTGATCGGGCCTCATGTTGAATAACCACTTTTTAAACCCTCACAGTGACCAAAACTGCCATTTTTACAGAGTTTTGCTTACTCAAAATCTTCAATTTTGACCAATTTCAGGCACAGAAATGACTTTAAACACACTTATTTTAGTTGAAAAAGTAATAACTCACATCCAACCGTCATTTAAAGTCAAAAGATTAAATGTTAAAATTTCATCAATATTGACCATTTTTTCAACGTTCGACTGGTCCGGGGTCATCGTTTTTCATCAGAAAATTGATTTTTTGGACTCTACCAAAAATGATTCAAATGTCATTTTGATCGGGCCTCATGTTGAAAAACCACTTTTTAAACCCTCACAGTGACCAAAATTGCCATTTTTACAGAGTTTTGCTTACTCAAAATCTTCAATTTTGACCAATTTCAGGCACAGAAATGACTTTAAACACACTTATTTTAGTTGAAAAAGTAATAACTCACATCCAACCGTCATTTAAAGTCAAAAGATTAAATGTTAAAATTTCATCAATATTGACCATTTTTTCAACGTTCGACTGGTCCGGGGTCATTGTTTTTCATCAGAAAATTGATTTTTTGGACTCTACCAAAAATGATTCAAAATGTCATTTGGATCGGGCCTCATGTTGAATAACCACTTTTTAAACCCTCACAGTGACCAAAACTGCCATTTTTACAGAGTTTTGCTTACTCAAAATCTTCAATTTTGACCAATTTCAGGCACAGAAATGACTTTAAACACACTTATTTTAGTTGAAAAAGTAATAACTCACATCCAACCGTCATTTAAAGTCAAAAGATTAAATGTTAAAATTTCATCAATATTGACCATTTTTTCAACGTTCGACTGGTCCGGGGTCATCGTTTTTCATCAGAAAATTGATTTTTTGGACTCTACCAAAAATGATTCAAAATGTCATTTGGATCGGGCCTCATGTTGAATAACCACTTTTTAAACCCTCACAGTGACCAAAATTGCCATTTTTACAGAGTTTTGCTTACTCAAAATCTTCAATTTTGACCAATTTCAGGCACAGAAATGACTTTAAACACACTTATTTTAGTTGAAAAAGTAATAACTCACATCCAACCGTCATTTAAAGTCAAAAGATTAAATGTTAAAATTTCATCAATATTGACCATTTTTTCAACGTTCGACTGGTCCGGGGTCATCGTTTTTCATCAGAAAATTGATTTTTTGGACTCTACCAAAAATGATTCAAAATGTCATTTTGATCGGGCCTCATGTTGAATAACCACTTTTCAAACCCTCACAGTGACCAAAACTGCCATTTTTACAGAGTTTGCTTACTCAAAATCTTCAATTTTGACCAATTTCAGGCACAGAAATGACTTTAAACACCCTTATTTTAGTTGAAAAAGTAATAACTCACATCCAACCGTCATTTAAAGTCAAAAGATTAAATGTTAAAATTTCATCAATATTGACCATTTTTTCAACGTTCGACTGGTCCGGGGTCATCGTTTTTCATCAGAAATTGATTTTTTTGGACTCTACCAAAAATGATTCAAAATGTCATTTTGATCGGGCCTCATGTTGAATAACCACTTTTTAAACCCTCACAGTGACCAAAACTGCCATTTTTACAGAGTTTTGCTTACTCAAAATCTTCAATTTTGACCAATTTCAGGCACAGAAATGACTTTAAACACACTTATTTTAGTTGAAAAAGTAATAACTCACATCCAACCGTCATTTAAAGTCAAAAGATTAAATGTTAAAATTTCATCAATATTGACCATTTTTTCAACGTTCGACTGGTCCGGGGTCATCGTTTTTCATCAGAAAATTGATTTTTTGGACTCTACCAAAAATGATTCAAAATGTCATTTTGATCGGGCCTCATGTTGAAAAACCACTTTTTAAACCCTCACAGTGACCAAAATTGCCATTTTTACAGAGTTTTGCTTACTCAAAATCTTCAATTTTGACCAATTTCAGGCACAGAAATGACTTTAAACACACTTATTTTAGTTGAAAAAGTAATAACTCACATCCAACCGTCATTTAAAGTCAAAAGATTAAATGTTAAAATTTCATCAATATTGACCATTTTTTCAACGTTCAACTGGTCCGGGGTCATCGTTTTTCATCAGAAAATGGATTTTTTGGACTCTACCAAAAATGATTCAAAATGTCATTTGGATCGGGCCTCATGTTGAATAACCACTTTTTAAACCCTCACAGTGACCAAAACTGCCATTTTTACAGAGTTTTGCTTACTCAAAATCTTCAATTTTGACCAATTTCAGGCACAGAAATGACTTTAAACACACTTATTTTAGTTGAAAAAGTAATAACTCACATCCAACCGTCATTTAAAGTCAAAAGATTAAATGTTAAAATTTCATCAATATTGACCATTTTTTCAAAGTTCGACTGGTCCGGGGTCATCGTTTTTCATCAGAAAATGGATTTTTTGGACTCTACCAAAAATGATTCAAAATGTCATTTGGATCGGGCCTCATGTTGAATAACCACTTTTTAAACCCTCACAGTGACCAAAATTGCCATTTTTACAGAGTTTTGCTTACTCAAAATCTTCAATTTTGACCAATTTCAGGCACAGAAATGACTTTAAACACACTTATTTTAGTTGAAAAAGTAATAACTCACATCCAACCGTCATTTAAAGTCAAAAGATTAAATGTTAAAATTTCATCAATATTGACCATTTTTTCAACGTTCGACTGGTCCGGGGTCATCGTTTTTCATCAGAAAATTGGTTTTTTGGACTCTACCAAAAATGATTCAAAATGTCATTTGGATCGGGCCTCATGTTGAATAACCACTTTTTAAACCCTCACAGTGACCAAAATTGCCATTTTTACAGAGTTTTGCTTACTCAAAATCTTCAATTTTGACCAATTTCAGGCACAGAAATGACTTTAAACACACTTATTTTAGTTGAAAAAGTAATAACTCACATCCAACCGTCATTTAAAGTCAAAAGATTAAATGTTAAAATTTCATCAATATTGACCATTTTTTCAACGTTCGACTGGTCCGGGGTCATCGTTTTTCATCAGAAAATGGATTTTTTGGACTCTACCAAAAATGATTCAAAATGTCATTTGGATCGGGCCTCATGTTGAATAACCACTTTTTAAACCCTCACAGTGACCAAAACTGCCATTTTTACAGAGTTTTGCTTACTCAAAATCTTCAATTTTGACCAATTTCAGGCACAGAAATGACTTTAAACACACTTATTTTAGTTGAAAAAGTAATAACTCACATCCAACCGTCATTTAAAGTCAAAAGATTAAATGTTAAAATTTCATCAATATTGACCATTTTTTCAAAGTTCGACTGGTCCGGGGTCATCGTTTTTCATCAGAAAATTGATTTTTTGGACTCTACCAAAAATGATTCAAAATGTCATTTGGATCGGGCCTCATGTTGAATAACCACTTTTTAAACCGTCACAGTGACCAAAATTGCCATTTTTACAGAGTTTTGCTTACTCAAAATCTTCAATTTTGACCAATTTCAGGCACAGAAATGACTTTAAACACACTTATTTTAGTTGAAAAAGTAATGACTCACATCCAACCGTCATTTAAAGTCAAAAGATTAAATGTAAAAATTTCATCAATATTGACCATTTTTTCAACGTTCGACTGGTCCGGGGTCATCGTTTTTCATCAGAAAATGGATTTTTTGGACTCTACCAAAAATGATTCAAAATGTCATTTGGATCGGGCCTCATGTTGAATAACCACTTTTTAAACCCTCACAGTGACCAAAACTGCCATTTTTACAGAGTTTTGCTTACTCAAAATCTTCAATTTTGACCAATTTCAGGCACAGAAATGACTTTAAACACACTTATTTTAGTTGAAAAAGTAATAACTCACATCCAACCGTCATTTAAAGTCAAAAGATTAAATGTTAAAATTTCATCAATATTGACCATTTTTTCAAAGTTCGACTGGTCCGGGGTCATCGTTTTTCATCAGAAAATTGATTTTTTGGACTCTACCAAAAATGATTCAAAATGTCATTTGGATCGGGCCTCATGTTGAATAACCACTTTTTAAACCGTCACAGTGACCAAAATTGCCATTTTTACAGAGTTTTGCTTACTCAAAATCTTCAATTTTGACCAATTTCAGGCACAGAAATGACTTTAAACACACTTATTTTAGTTGAAAAAGTAATAACTCACATCCAACCGTCATTTAAAGTCAAAAGATTAAATGTTAAAATTTCATCAATATTGACCATTTTTTCAACGTTCGACTGGTCCGGGGTCATCGTTTTTCATCAGAAAATTGATTTTTTGGACTCTACCAAAAATGATTCAAAATGTCATTTGGATCGGGCCTCATGTTGAATAACCACTTTTTAAACCCTCACAGTGACCAAAATTGCCATTTTTACAGAGTTTTGCTTACTCAAAATCTTCAATTTTGACCAATTTCAGGCACAGAAATGACTTTAAACACACTTATTTTAGTTGAAAAAGTAATAACTCACATCCAACCGTCATTTAAAGTCAAAAGATTAAATGTTAAAATTTCATCAATATTGACCATTTTTTCAACGTTCGACTGGTCCGGGGTCATCGTTTTTCATCAGAAAATTGATTTTTTGGACTCTACCAAAAATGATTCAAAATGTCATTTTGATCGGGCCTCATGTTGAATAACCACTTTTCAAACCCTCACAGTGACCAAAACTGCCATTTTTACAGAGTTTGCTTACTCAAAATCTTCAATTTTGACCAATTTCAGGCACAGAAATGACTTTAAACACCCTTATTTTAGTTGAAAAAGTAATAACTCACATCCAACCGTCATTTAAAGTCAAAAGATTAAATGTTAAAATTTCATCAATATTGACCATTTTTTCAACGTTCGACTGGTCCGGGGTCATCGTTTTTCATCAGAAAATTGATTTTTTGGACTCTACCAAAAATGATTCAAAATGTCATTTTGATCGGGCCTCATGTTGAATAACCACTTTTTAAACCCTCACAGTGACCAAAACTGCCATTTTTACAGAGTTTTGCTTACTCAAAATCTTCAATTTTGACCAATTTCAGGCACAGAAATGACTTTAAACACACTTATTTTAGTTGAAAAAGTAATAACTCACATCCAACCGTCATTTAAAGTCAAAAGATTAAATGTTAAAATTTCATCAATATTGACCATTTTTTCAACGTTCAACTGGTCCGGGGTCATCGTTTTTCATCAGAAAATGGATTTTTTGGACTCTACCAAAAATGATTCAAAATGTCATTTGGATCGGGCCTCATGTTGAATAACCACTTTTTAAACCCTCACAGTGACCAAAACTGCCATTTTTACAGAGTTTTGCTTACTCAAAATCTTCAATTTTGACCAATTTCAGGCACAGAAATGACTTTAAACACACTTATTTTAGTTGAAAAAGTAATAACTCACATCCAACCGTCATTTAAAGTCAAAAGATTAAATGTTAAAATTTCATCAATATTGACCATTTTTTCAAAGTTCGACTGGTCCGGGGTCATCGTTTTTCATCAGAAAATTGATTTTTTGGACTCTACCAAAAATGATTCAAAATGTCATTTGGATCGGGCCTCATGTTGAATAACCACTTTTTAAACCCTCACAGTGACCAAAATTGCCATTTTTACAGAGTTTTGCTTACTCAAAATCTTCAATTTTGACCAATTTCAGGCACAGAAATGACTTTAAACACACTTATTTTAGTTGAAAAAGTAATAACTCACATCCAACCGTCATTTAAAGTCAAAAGATTAAATGTTAAAATTTCATCAATATTGACCATTTTTTCAACGTTCGACTGGTCCGGGGTCATCGTTTTTCATCAGAAAATTGGTTTTTTGGACTCTACCAAAAATGATTCAAAATGTCATTTGGATCGGGCCTCATGTTGAATAACCACTTTTTAAACCCTCACAGTGACCAAAATTGCCATTTTTACAGAGTTTTGCTTACTCAAAATATTCAATTTTGACCAATTTCAGGCACAGAAATGACTTTAAACACACTTATTTTAGTTGAAAAAGTAATAACTCACATCCAACCGTCATTTAAAGTCAAAAGATTAAATGTTAAAATTTCATCAATATTGACCATTTTTTCAACGTTCGACTGGTCCGGGGTCATCGTTTTTCATCAGAAAATGGATTTTTTGGACTCTACCAAAAATGATTCAAAATGTCATTTGGATCGGGCCTCATGTTGAATAACCACTTTTTAAACCCTCACAGTGACCAAAACTGCCATTTTTACAGAGTTTTGCTTACTCAAAATCTTCAATTTTGACCAATTTCAGGCACAGAAATGACTTTAAACACACTTATTTTAGTTGAAAAAGTAATAACTCACATCCAACCGTCATTTAAAGTCAAAAGATTAAATGTTAAAATTTCATCAATATTGACCATTTTTTCAAAGTTCGACTGGTCCGGGGTCATCGTTTTTCATCAGAAAATTGATTTTTTGGACTCTACCAAAAATGATTCAAAATGTCATTTGGATCGGGCCTCATGTTGAATAACCACTTTTTAAACCGTCACAGTGACCAAAATTGCCATTTTTACAGAGTTTTGCTTACTCAAAATCTTCAATTTTGACCAATTTCAGGCACAGAAATGACTTTAAACACACTTATTTTAGTTGAAAAAGTAATAACTCACATCCAACCGTCATTTAAAGTCAAAAGATTAAATGTAAAAATTTCATCAATATTGACCATTTTTTCAACGTTCGACTGGTCCGGGGTCATCGTTTTTCATCAGAAAATGGATTTTTTGGACTCTACCAAAAATGATTCAAAATGTCATTTGGATCGGGCCTCATGTTGAATAACCACTTTTTAAACCCTCACAGTGACCAAAACTGCCATTTTTACAGAGTTTTGCTTACTCAAAATCTTCAATTTTGACCAATTTCAGGCACAGAAATGACTTTAAACACACTTATTTTAGTTGAAAAAGTAATAACTCACATCCAACCGTCATTTAAAGTCAAAAGATTAAATGTTAAAATTTCATCAATATTGACCATTTTTTCAAAGTTCGACTGGTCCGGGGTCATCGTTTTTCATCAGAAAATTGATTTTTTGGACTCTACCAAAAATGATTCAAAATGTCATTTGGATCGGGCCTCATGTTGAATAACCACTTTTTAAACCGTCACAGTGACCAAAATTGCCATTTTTACAGAGTTTTGCTTACTCAAAATATTCAATTTTGACCAATTTCAGGCACAGAAATGACTTTAAACACACTTATTTTAGTTGAAAAAGTAATAACTCACATCCAACCGTCATTTAAAGTCAAAAGATTAAATGTTAAAATTTCATCAATATTGACCATTTTTTCAACGTTCGACTGGTCCGGGGTCATCGTTTTTCATCAGAAAATGGATTTTTTGGACTCTACCAAAAATGATTCAAAATGTCATTTGGATCGGGCCTCATGTTGAATAACCACTTTTTAAACCCTCACAGTGACCAAAACTGCCATTTTTACAGAGTTTTGCTTACTCAAAATCTTCAATTTTGACCAATTTCAGGCACAGAAATGACTTTAAACACACTTATTTTAGTTGAAAAAGTAATAACTCACATCCAACCGTCATTTAAAGTCAAAAGATTAAATGTTAAAATTTCATCAATATTGACCATTTTTTCAAAGTTCGACTGGTCCGGGGTCATCGTTTTTCATCAGAAAATTGATTTTTTGGACTCTACCAAAAATGATTCAAAATGTCATTTGGATCGGGCCTCATGTTGAATAACCACTTTTTAAACCGTCACAGTGACCAAAATTGCCATTTTTACAGAGTTTTGCTTACTCAAAATCTTCAATTTTGACCAATTTCAGGCACAGAAATGACTTTAAACACACTTATTTTAGTTGAAAAAGTAATAACTCACATCCAACCGTCATTTAAAGTCAAAAGATTAAATGTAAAAATTTCATCAATATTGACCATTTTTTCAACGTTCGACTGGTCCGGGGTCATCGTTTTTCATCAGAAAATGGATTTTTTGGACTCTACCAAAAATGATTCAAAATGTCATTTGGATCGGGCCTCATGTTGAATAACCACTTTTTAAACCCTCACAGTGACCAAAACTGCCATTTTTACAGAGTTTTGCTTACTCAAAATCTTCAATTTTGACCAATTTCAGGCACAGAAATGACTTTAAACACACTTATTTTAGTTGAAAAAGTAATAACTCACATCCAACCGTCATTTAAAGTCAAAAGATTAAATGTTAAAATTTCATCAATATTGACCATTTTTTCAAAGTTCGACTGGTCCGGGGTCATCGTTTTTCATCAGAAAATTGATTTTTTGGACTCTACCAAAAATGATTCAAAATGTCATTTGGATCGGGCCTCATGTTGAATAACCACTTTTTAAACCGTCACAGTGACCAAAATTGCCATTTTTACAGAGTTTTGCTTACTCAAAATCTTCAATTTTGACCAATTTCAGGCACAGAAATGACTTTAAACACACTTATTTTAGTTGAAAAAGTAATAACTCACATCCAACCGTCATTTAAAGTCAAAAGATTAAATGTTAAAATTTCATCAATATTGACCATTTTTTCAACGTTCGACTGGTCCGGGGTCATTGTTTTTCATCAGAAAATTGATTTTTTGGACTCTACCAAAAATGATTCAAAATGTCATTTGGATCGGGCCTCATGTTGAATAACCACTTTTTAAACCCTCACAGTGACCAAAACTGCCATTTTTACAGAGTTTTGCTTACTCAAAATCTTCAATTTTGACCAATTTCAGGCACAGAAATGACTTTAAACACACTTATTTTAGTTGAAAAAGTAATAACTCACATCCAACCGTCATTTAAAGTCAAAAGATTAAATGTTAAAATTTCATCAATATTGACCATTTTTTCAACGTTCGAGTGGTCCGGGGTCATCGTTTTTCATCAGAAAATGGATTTTTTGGACTCTACCAAAAATGATTCAAAATGTCATTTGGATCGGGCCTCATGTTGAATAACCACTTTTTAAACCCTCACAGTGACCAAAACTGCCATTTTTACAGAGTTTTGCTTACTCAAAATCTTCAATTTTGACCAATTTCAGGCACAGAAATGACTTTAAACACACTTATTTTAGTTGAAAAAGTAATAACTCACATCCAACCGTCATTTAAAGTCAAAAGATTAAATGTTAAAATTTCATCAATATTGACCATTTTTTCAACGTTCGACTGGTCCGGGGTCATCGTTTTTCATCAGAAAATTGATTTTTTGGACTCTACCAAAAATGATTCAAAATGTCATTTGGATCGGGCCTCATGTTGAATAACCACTTTTTAAACCCTCACAGTGACCAAAATTGCCATTTTTACAGAGTTTTGCTTACTCAAAATCTTCAATTTTGACCAATTTCAGGCACAGAAATGACTTTAAACACACTTATTTTAGTTGAAAAAGTAATAACTCACATCCAACCGTCATTTAAAGTCAAAAGATTAAATGTTAAAATTTCATCAATATTGACCATTTTTTCAACGTTCGACTGGTCCGGGGTCATCGTTTTTCATCAGAAAATTGATTTTTTGGACTCTACCAAAAATGATTCAAAATGTCATTTGGATCGGGCCTCATGTTGAATAACCACTTTTTAAACCGTCACAGTGACCAAAATTGCCATTTTTACAGAGTTTTGCTTACTCAAAATCTTCAATTTTGACCAATTTCAGGCACAGAAATGACTTTAAACACACTTATTTTAGTTGAAAAAGTAATAACTCACATCCAACCGTCATTTAAAGTCAAAAGATTAAATGTTAAAATTTCATCAATATTGACCATTTTTTCAACGTTCGACTGGTCCGGGGTCATTGTTTTTCATCAGAAAATTGATTTTTTGGACTCTACCAAAAATGATTCAAAATGTCATTTTGATCGGGCCTCATGTTGAAAAACCACTTTTTAAACCCTCACAGTGACCAAAACTGCCATTTTTACAGAGTTTTGCTTACTCAAAATCTTCAATTTTGACCAATTTCAGGCACAGAAATGACTTTAAACACACTTATTTTAGTTGAAAAAGTAATAACTCACATCCAACCGTCATTTAAAGTCAAAAGATTAAATGTTAAAATTTCATCAATATTGACCATTTTTTCAACGTTCGACTGGTCCGGGGTCATCGTTTTTCATCAGAAAATGGATTTTTTGGACTCTACCAAAAATGATTCAAAATGTCATTTGGATCGGGCCTCATGTTGAATAACCACTTTTTAAACCCTCACAGTGACCAAAACTGCCATTTTTACAGAGTTTTGCTTACTCAAAATCTTCAATTTTGACCAATTTCAGGCACATAAATGACTTTAAACACACTTATTTTAGTTGAAAAAGTAATAACTCACATCCAACCGTCATTTAAAGTCAAAAGATTAAATGTTAAAATTTCATCAATATTGACCATTTTTTCAACGTTCGACTGGTCCGGGGTCATCGTTTTTCATCAGAAAATTGATTTTTTGGACTCTACCAAAAATGATTCAAAATGTCATTTGGATCGGGCCTCATGTTGAATAACCACTTTTTAAACCCTCACAGTGACCAAAATTGCCATTTTTACAGAGTTTTGCTTACTCAAAATCTTCAATTTTGACCAATTTCAGGCACAGAAATGACTTTAAACACACTTATTTTAGTTGAAAAAGTAATAACTCACATCCAACCGTCATTTAAAGTCAAAAGATTAAATGTTAAAATTTCATCAATATTGACCATTTTTTCAACGTTCGACTGGTCCGGGGTCATCGTTTTTCATCAGAAAATTGATTTTTTGGACTCTACCAAAAATGATTCAAAATGTCATTTTGATCGGGCCTCATGTTGAATAACCACTTTTCAAACCCTCACAGTGACCAAAACTGCCATTTTTACAGAGTTTGCTTACTCAAAATCTTCAATTTTGACCAATTTCAGGCACAGAAATGACTTTAAACACCCTTATTTTAGTTGAAAAAGTAATAACTCACATCCAACCGTCATTTAAAGTCAAAAGATTAAATGTTAAAATTTCATCAATATTGACCATTTTTTCAACGTTCGACTGGTCCGGGGTCATCGTTTTTCATCAGAAAATTGATTTTTTGGACTCTACCAAAAATGATTCAAAATGTCATTTTGATCGGGCCTCATGTTGAATAACCACTTTTTAAACCCTCACAGTGACCAAAACTGCCATTTTTACAGAGTTTTGCTTACTCAAAATCTTCAATTTTGACCAATTTCAGGCACAGAAATGACTTTAAACACACTTATTTTAGTTGAAAAAGTAATAACTCACATCCAACCGTCATTTAAAGTCAAAAGATTAAATGTTAAAATTTCATCAATATTGACCATTTTTTCAACGTTCGACTGGTCCGGGGTCATCGTTTTTCATCAGAAAATTGATTTTTTGGACTCTACCAAAAATGATTCAAAATGTCATTTTGATCGGGCCTCATGTTGAAAAACCACTTTTTAAACCCTCACAGTGACCAAAATTGCCATTTTTACAGAGTTTTGCTTACTCAAAATCTTCAATTTTGACCAATTTCAGGCACAGAAATGACTTTAAACACACTTATTTTAGTTGAAAAAGTAATAACTCACATCCAACCGTCATTTAAAGTCAAAAGATTAAATGTTAAAATTTCATCAATATTGACCATTTTTTCAACGTTCAACTGGTCCGGGGTCATCGTTTTTCATCAGAAAATGGATTTTTTGGACTCTACCAAAAATGATTCAAAATGTCATTTGGATCGGGCCTCATGTTGAATAACCACTTTTTAAACCCTCACAGTGACCAAAACTGCCATTTTTACAGAGTTTTGCTTACTCAAAATCTTCAATTTTGACCAATTTCAGGCACAGAAATGACTTTAAACACACTTATTTTAGTTGAAAAAGTAATAACTCACATCCAACCGTCATTTAAAGTCAAAAGATTAAATGTTAAAATTTCATCAATATTGACCATTTTTTCAAAGTTCGACTGGTCCGGGGTCATCGTTTTTCATCAGAAAATTGATTTTTTGGACTCTACCAAAAATGATTCAAAATGTCATTTGGATCGGGCCTCATGTGGAAAAACCACTTTTTAAACCCTCACAGTGACCAAAATTGCCATTTTTACAGAGTTTTGCTTACTCAAAATCTTCAATTTTGACCAATTTCAGGCACAGAAATGACTTTAAACACACTTATTTTAGTTGAAAAAGTAATAACTCACATCCAACCGTCATTTAAAGTCAAAAGATTAAATGTTAAAATTTCATCAATATTGACCATTTTTTCAACGTTCAACTGGTCCGGGGTCATCGTTTTTCATCAGAAAATGGATTTTTTGGACTCTACCAAAAATGATTCAAAATGTCATTTGGATCGGGCCTCATGTTGAATAACCACTTTTTAAACCCTCACAGTGACTAAAACTGCCATTTTTACAGAGTTTTGCTTACTCAAAATCTTCAATTTTGACCAATTTCAGGCACAGAAATGACTTTAAACACACTTATTTTAGTTGAAAAAGTAATAACTCACATCCAACCGTCATTTAAAGTCAAAAGATTAAATGTTAAAATTTTATCAATATTGACCATTTTTTCAACGTTCGACTGGTCCGGGGTCATCGTTTTTCATCAGAAAATTGATTTTTTGGACTCTACCAAAAATGATTCAAAATGTCATTTTGATCGGGCCTCATGTTGAATAACCACTTTTCAAACCCTCACAGTGACCAAAACTGCCATTTTTACAGAGTTTGCTTACTCAAAATCTTCAATTTTGACCAATTTCAGGCACAGAAATGACTTTAAACACCCTTATTTTAGTTGAAAAAGTAATAACTCACATCCAACCGTCATTTAAAGTCAAAAGATTAAATGTTAAAATTTCATCAATATTGACCATTTTTTCAACGTTCGACTGGTCCGGGGTCATCGTTTTTCATCAGAAAATTGATTTTTTGGACTCTACCAAAAATGATTCAAAATGTCATTTTGATCGGGCCTCATGTTGAATAACCACTTTTTAAACCCTCACAGTGACCAAAACTGCCATTTTTACAGAGTTTTGCTTACTCAAAATCTTCAATTTTGACCAATTTCAGGCACAGAAATGACTTTAAACACACTTATTTTAGTTGAAAAAGTAATAACTCACATCCAACCGTCATTTAAAGTCAAAAGATTAAATGTTAAAATTTCATCAATATTGACCATTTTTTCAACGTTCGACTGGTCCGGGGTCATCGTTTTTCATCAGAAAATTGATTTTTTGGACTCTACCAAAAATGATTCAAAATGTCATTTTGATCGGGCCTCATGTTGAAAAACCACTTTTTAAACCCTCACAGTGACCAAAATTGCCATTTTTACAGAGTTTTGCTTACTCAAAATCTTCAATTTTGACCAATTTCAGGCACAGAAATGACTTTAAACACACTTATTTTAGTTGAAAAAGTAATAACTCACATCCAACCGTCATTTAAAGTCAAAAGATTAAATGTTAAAATTTCATCAATATTGACCATTTTTTCAACGTTCGACTGGTCCGGGGTCATTGTTTTTCATCAGAAAATTGATTTTTTGGACTCTACCAAAAATGATTCAAAATGTCATTTGGATCGGGCCTCATGTTGAATAACCACTTTTTAAACCCTCACAGTGACCAAAACTGCCATTTTTACAGAGTTTTGCTTACTCAAAATCTTCAATTTTGACCAATTTCAGGCACAGAAATGACTTTAAACACACTTATTTTAGTTGAAAAAGTAATAACTCACATCCAACCGTCATTTAAAGTCAAAAGATTAAATGTTAAAATTTCATCAATATTGACCATTTTTTCAACGTTCGACTGGTCCGGGGTCATCGTTTTTCATCAGAAAATGGATTTTTTGGACTCTACCAAAAATGATTCAAAATGTCATTTGGATCGGGCCTCATGTTGAATAACCACTTTTTAAACCCTCACAGTGACCAAAACTGCCATTTTTACAGAGTTTTGCTTACTCAAAATCTTCAATTTTGACCAATTTCAGGCACAGAAATGACTTTAAACACACTTATTTTAGTTGAAAAAGTAATAACTCACATCCAACCGTCATTTAAAGTCAAAAGATTAAATGTTAAAATTTCATCAATATTGACCATTTTTTCAACGTTCGACTGGTCCGGGGTCATCGTTTTTCATCAGAAAATTGATTTTTTGGACTCTACCAAAAATGATTCAAAATGTCATTTGGATCGGGCCTCATGTTGAATAACCACTTTTTAAACCCTCACAGTGACCAAAATTGCCATTTTTACAGAGTTTTGCTTACTCAAAATCTTCAATTTTGACCAATTTCAGGCACAGAAATGACTTTAAACACACTTATTTTAGTTGAAAAAGTAATAACTCACATCCAACCGTCATTTAAAGTCAAAAGATTAAATGTTAAAATTTCATCAATATTGACCATTTTTTCAACGTTCGACTGGTCCGGGGTCATCGTTTTTCATCAGAAAATTGATTTTTTGGACTCTACCAAAAATGATTCAAAATGTCATTTTGATCGGGCCTCATGTTGAATAACCACTTTTCAAACCCTCACAGTGACCAAAACTGCCATTTTTACAGAGTTTGCTTACTCAAAATCTTCAATTTTGACCAATTTCAGGCACAGAAATGACTTTAAACACCCTTATTTTAGTTGAAAAAGTAATAACTCACATCCAACCGTCATTTAAAGTCAAAAGATTAAATGTTAAAATTTCATCAATATTGACCATTTTTTCAACGTTCGACTGGTCCGGGGTCATCGTTTTTCATCAGAAAATTGATTTTTTGGACTCTACCAAAAATGATTCAAAATGTCATTTTGATCGGGCCTCATGTTGAATAACCACTTTTTAAACCCTCACAGTGACCAAAACTGCCATTTTTACAGAGTTTTGCTTACTCAAAATCTTCAATTTTGACCAATTTCAGGCACAGAAATGACTTTAAACACACTTATTTTAGTTGAAAAAGTAATAACTCACATCCAACCGTCATTTAAAGTCAAAAGATTAAATGTTAAAATTTCATCAATATTGACCATTTTTTCAACGTTCGACTGGTCCGGGGTCATCGTTTTTCATCAGAAAATTGATTTTTTGGACTCTACCAAAAATGATTCAAAATGTCATTTTGATCGGGCCTCATGTTGAAAAACCACTTTTTAAACCCTCACAGTGACCAAAATTGCCATTTTTACAGAGTTTTGCTTACTCAAAATCTTCAATTTTGACCAATTTCAGGCACAGAAATGACTTTAAACACACTTATTTTAGTTGAAAAAGTAATAACTCACATCCAACCGTCATTTAAAGTCAAAAGATTAAATGTTAAAATTTCATCAATATTGACCATTTTTTCAACGTTCAACTGGTCCGGGGTCATCGTTTTTCATCAGAAAATGGATTTTTTGGACTCTACCAAAAATGATTCAAAATGTCATTTGGATCGGGCCTCATGTTGAATAACCACTTTTTAAACCCTCACAGTGACCAAAACTGCCATTTTTACAGAGTTTTGCTTACTCAAAATCTTCAATTTTGACCAATTTCAGGCACAGAAATGACTTTAAACACACTTATTTTAGTTGAAAAAGTAATAACTCACATCCAACCGTCATTTAAAGTCAAAAGATTAAATGTTAAAATTTCATCAATATTGACCATTTTTTCAAAGTTCGACTGGTCCGGGGTCATCGTTTTTCATCAGAAAATTGATTTTTTGGACTCTACCAAAAATGATTCAAAATGTCATTTGGATCGGGCCTCATGTTGAATAACCACTTTTTAAACCCTCACAGTGACCAAAATTGCCATTTTTACAGAGTTTTGCTTACTCAAAATCTTTAATTTTGACCAATTTCAGGCACAGAAATGACTTTAAACACACTTATTTTAGTTGAAAAAGTAATAACTCACATCCAACCGTCATTTAAAGTCAAAAGATTAAATGTTAAAATTTCATCAATATTGACCATTTTTTCAACGTTCGACTGGTCCGGGGTCATCGTTTTTCATCAGAAAATTGTTTTTTTGGACTCTACCAAAAATGATTCAAAATGTCATTTGGATCGGGCCTCATGTTGAATAACCACTTTTTAAACCCTCACAGTGACCAAAATTGCCATTTTTACAGAGTTTTGCTTACTCAAAATCTTCAATTTTGACCAATTTCAGGCACAGAAATGACTTTAAACACACTTATTTTAGTTGAAAAAGTAATAACTCACATCCAACCGTCATTTAAAGTCAAAAGATTAAATGTTAAAATTTCATCAATATTGACCATTTTTTCAACGTTCGACTGGTCCGGGGTCATCGTTTTTCATCAGAAAATGGATTTTTTGGACTCTACCAAAAATGATTCAAAATGTCATTTGGATCGGGCCTCATGTTGAATAACCACTTTTTAAACCCTCACAGTGACCAAAACTGCCATTTTTACAGAGTTTTGCTTACTCAAAATCTTCAATTTTGACCAATTTCAGGCACAGAAATGACTTTAAACACACTTATTTTAGTTGAAAAAGTAATAACTCACATCCAACCGTCATTTAAAGTCAAAAGATTAAATGTTAAAATTTCATCAATATTGACCATTTTTTCAACGTTCGAGTGGTCCGGGGTCATCGTTTTTCATCAGAAAATGGATTTTTTGGACTCTACCAAAAATGATTCAAAATGTCATTTGGATCGGGCCTCATGTTGAATAACCACTTTTTAAACCCTCACAGTGACCAAAACTGCCATTTTTACAGAGTTTTGCTTACTCAAAATCTTCAATTTTGACCAATTTCAGGCACAGAAATGACTTTAAACACACTTATTTTAGTTGAAAAAGTAATAACTCACATCCAACCGTCATTTAAAGTCAAAAGATTAAATGTTAAAATTTCATCAATATTGACCATTTTTTCAACGTTCGACTGGTCCGGGGTCATCGTTTTTCATCAGAAAATTGATTTTTTGGACTATACCAAAAATGATTCAAAATGTCATTTGGATCGGGCCTCATGTTGAATAACCACTTTTTAAACCCTCACAGTGACCAAAATTGCCATTTTTACAGAGTTTTGCTTACTCAAAATCTTCAATTTTGACCAATTTCAGGCACAGAAATGACTTTAAACACACTTATTTTAGTTGAAAAAGTAATAACTCACATCCAACCGTCATTTAAAGTCAAAAGATTAAATGTTAAAATTTCATCAATATTGACCATTTTTTCAACGTTCGACTGGTCCGGGGTCATCGTTTTTCATCAGAAAATTGATTTTTTGGACTCTACCAAAAATGATTCAAAATGTCATTTGGATCGGGCCTCATGTTGAATAACCACTTTTTAAACCGTCACAGTGACCAAAATTGCCATTTTTACAGAGTTTTGCTTACTCAAAATCTTCAATTTTGACCAATTTCAGGCACAGAAATGACTTTAAACACACTTATTTTAGTTGAAAAAGTAATAACTCACATCCAACCGTCATTTAAAGTCAAAAGATTAAATGTTAAAATTTCATCAATATTGACCATTTTTTCAACGTTCGACTGGTCCGGGGTCATTGTTTTTCATCAGAAAATTGATTTTTTGGACTCTACCAAAAATGATTCAAAATGTCATTTTGATCGGGCCTCATGTTGAAAAACCACTTTTTAAACCCTCACAGTGACCAAAACTGCCATTTTTACAGAGTTTTGCTTACTCAAAATCTTCAATTTTGACCAATTTCAGGCACAGAAATGACTTTAAACACACTTATTTTAGTTGAAAAAGTAATAACTCACATCCAACCGTCATTTAAAGTCAAAAGATTAAATGTTAAAATTTCATCAATATTGACCATTTTTTCAACGTTCGACTGGTCCGGGGTCATCGTTTTTCATCAGAAAATGGATTTTTTGGACTCTACCAAAAATGATTCAAAATGTCATTTGGATCGGGCCTCATGTTGAATAACCACTTTTTAAACCCTCACAGTGACCAAAACTGCCATTTTTACAGAGTTTTGCTTACTCAAAATCTTCAATTTTGACCAATTTCAGGCACAGAAATGACTTTAAACACACTTATTTTAGTTGAAAAAGTAATAACTCACATCCAACCGTCATTTAAAGTCAAAAGATTAAATGTTAAAATTTCATCAATATTGACCATTTTTTCAACGTTCGACTGGTCCGGGGTCATCGTTTTTCATCAGAAAATTGATTTTTTGGACTCTACCAAAAATGATTCAAAATGTCATTTGGATCGGGCCTCATGTTGAATAACCACTTTTTAAACCCTCACAGTGACCAAAATTGCCATTTTTACAGAGTTTTGCTTACTCAAAATCTTCAATTTTGACCAATTTCAGGCACAGAAATGACTTTAAACACACTTATTTTAGTTGAAAAAGTAATAACTCACATCCAACCGTCATTTAAAGTCAAAAGATTAAATGTTAAAATTTCATCAATATTGACCATTTTTTCAACGTTCGACTGGTCCGGGGTCATCGTTTTTCATCAGAAAATTGATTTTTTGGACTCTACCAAAAATGATTCAAAATGTCATTTTGATCGGGCCTCATGTTGAATAACCACTTTTCAAACCCTCACAGTGACCAAAACTGCCATTTTTACAGAGTTTGCTTACTCAAAATCTTCAATTTTGACCAATTTCAGGCACAGAAATGACTTTAAACACCCTTATTTTAGTTGAAAAAGTAATAACTCACATCCAACCGTCATTTAAAGTCAAAAGATTAAATGTTAAAATTTCATCAATATTGACCATTTTTTCAACGTTCGACTGGTCCGGGGTCATCGTTTTTCATCAGAAAATTGATTTTTTGGACTCTACCAAAAATGATTCAAAATGTCATTTTGATCGGGCCTCATGTTGAATAACCACTTTTTAAACCCTCACAGTGACCAAAACTGCCATTTTTACAGAGTTTTGCTTACTCAAAATCTTCAATTTTGACCAATTTCAGGCACAGAAATGACTTTAAACACACTTATTTTAGTTGAAAAAGTAATAACTCACATCCAACCGTCATTTAAAGTCAAAAGATTAAATGTTAAAATTTCATCAATATTGACCATTTTTTCAACGTTCGACTGGTCCGGGGTCATCGTTTTTCATCAGAAAATTGATTTTTTGGACTCTACCAAAAATGATTCAAAATGTCATTTTGATCGGGCCTCATGTTGAAAAACCACTTTTTAAACCCTCACAGTGACCAAAATTGCCATTTTTACAGAGTTTTGCTTACTCAAAATCTTCAATTTCGACCAATTTCAGGCACAGAAATGACTTTAAACACACTTATTTTAGTTGAAAAAGTAATAACTCACATCCAACCGTCATTTAAAGTCAAAAGATTAAATGTTAAAATTTCATCAATATTGACCATTTTTTCAACGTTCAACTGGTCCGGGGTCATCGTTTTTCATCAGAAAATGGATTTTTTGGACTCTACCAAAAATGATTCAAAATGTCATTTGGATCGGGCCTCATGTTGAATAACCACTTTTTAAACCCTCACAGTGACCAAAACTGCCATTTTTACAGAGTTTTGCTTACTCAAAATCTTCAATTTTGACCAATTTCAGGCACAGAAATGACTTTAAACACACTTATTTTAGTTGAAAAAGTAATAACTCACATCCAACCGTCATTTAAAGTCAAAAGATTAAATGTTAAAATTTCATCAATATTGACCATTTTTTCAAAGTTCGACTGGTCCGGGGTCATCGTTTTTCATCAGAAAATTGATTTTTTGGACTCTACCAAAAATGATTCAAAATGTCATTTGGATCGGGCCTCATGTTGAAAAACCACTTTTTAAACCCTCACAGTGACCAAAATTGCCATTTTTACAGAGTTTTGCTTACTCAAAATCTTCAATTTTGACCAATTTCAGGCACAGAAATGACTTTAAACACACTTATTTTAGTTGAAAAAGTAATAACTCACATCCAACCGTCATTTAAAGTCAAAAGATTAAATGTTAAAATTTCATCAATATTGACCATTTTTTCAACGTTCAACTGGTCCGGGGTCATCGTTTTCAATCAGAAAATGGATTTTTTGGACTCTACCAAAAATGATTCAAAATGTCATTTGGATCGGGCCTCATGTTGAATAACCACTTTTTAAACCCTCACAGTGACCAAAACTGCCATTTTTACAGAGTTTTGCTTACTCAAAATCTTCAATTTTGACCAATTTCAGGCACAGAAATGACTTTAAACACACTTATTTTAGTTGAAAAAGTAATAACTCACATCCAACCGTCATTTAAAGTCAAAAGATTAAATGTTAAAATTTCATCAATATTGACCATTTTTTCAAAGTTCGACTGGTCCGGGGTCATCGTTTTTCATCAGAAAATTGATTTTTTGGACTCTACCAAAAATGATTCAAAATGTCATTTGGATCGGGCCTCATGTTGAATAACCACTTTTTAAACCCTCACAGTGACCAAAATTGCCATTTTTACAGAGTTTTGCTTACTCAAAATCTTCAATTTTGACCAATTTCAGGCACAGAAATGACTTTAAACACACTTATTTTAGTTGAAAAAGTAATAACTCACATCCAAACCGTCATTTAAAGTCAAAAGATTAAATGTTAAAATTTCATCAATATT